>NW_028274544.1:0-34894 GCF_029865625.1 Vigna umbellata
CTGCTCAGTATAGATCAATATTTAAAACTTTATAAATAAGTGACGTTCGGTCTTAAGTCGAGCGTTCGTCCTCAATGACGTTCGGCCTCATGTCGAGCGTTCGTCCTTATTGTTGATTCGACCTTATGTCGAACGTTAGTTCTAGAGAGCGTTCGTCCTTATACTGAACGTTCGTCCAAAGTTGGCGTTCGGTCCTATACCGAAACGCTCGTCCTATAAAGCGCTTGGGTTATAACCAGCGTTAGTGCTGATTCGTGCTTGGTCATTGACCTAGCGTTCGTCCACAGCAGGGTTCGGTTTCTAACTGAACGCTCGTCCTTATTATTGAATTCTGAGCGAACGTAATTGACGTTCGTCCAAAGTAAATTTCTGATCGTTCATTCATTGACAGTAAGAGTTGTTTCTGTACTTTAAATATTCTGGTTATTTATCTAAGTTATTCTGTAAGATAATTATTTCTTTTGATTCAACCTAAAGTTCTTGTACTCAACATCTTCTAAGTATTATTCTGAACTTCTAAATTCAATCTCATCTAAATTCTTTAAGAATTCTTAATGTCCATCAGTGAATAAGAGTTCGTTTCTTTTGTTCAGAAACGTGAAATCAAAGGTTCTGTAATAAGTTCGTTTTATTTGAGTAAAGAATGCATGACGTTAATGTTAAGAGAGTGGAACACAGAATGAAAATGTGAAAATGAGAAATGTTTAATGTGGACGAATGATATGTTGAACGAATTATTGGAATTGGATTTTTACGAGCGTTCCAGGGAGGAACGTCTCTTATATGATTGAATATTGAATTGGTAAGGTATGACTGTGGTTAGTTAATGCTGGCTTGGTCCATCCTGATATTCCGTGATACACCTCTTCAAGTAGAAGGGGGTAGTCATGCGTGGGAATGGCAGGAGGTCCTTAGTCCATAAGTTAACATGGGCGACGTAAGAACGGACTTACCTCGAGTGGCAGCTGTTTGGTGTTACCCAGTTACTACACCACTCGGGTGCAAGGACGCCTGTAACTACATGGTTCATACAGTCCGGACGGTCTGTCTTATTATATGCCTTTATATGATTATTATTTGATGAATTACATGCTGTATGTGTGTTTAGAAATGTAACTGTATGTGTTGATTGTATAAATTAAATATTATAAGCTTACCCTTGCATTTCCATTGTGTTGTCTACTGTACATGTATACTCCGTCTTGTCAAATGCAATGATCATCCGTTGTGGATGTGAGCAGATGGTGGTGCATCCCTTGAAGCAATGCTGGAAGAAGAAAATTTGGACGACTCCAATCTGGTTGAAGTTGAAGTAAAGGCCGAGCCTTAGAGTGCTCGTTTGATTTAGGCTGTACATGTTAGCATAGTTATAACGTTCGGCCACCTATTTTGTAAGGCCGTTCGTCTCATTCATCTCTGATTGTATTTTGGTGCACGTTAGTTTATGTATTTAAGAGCGTTCACTCTTGGTTTTATTGTATGCGTTTACACGCGTCCTCTGTACTGATGCCGTTAGGCTTTTCAATCCAGTTTTAAATGCAAAGACTGTTTGTGATTACTGTTAATTGTAATTAATTCTGAATTATAGTGATTACTGTATTTTGGGATGTTACACTTGGATTTGAGTCAGCAAAAAGGGAATGACAAGTGGCAAAAGATGAGAGGTTGAGTACTTTAAAATAAAATTACATTAGTTTTGAAACATTGATTTTTAACTCATTCCTCTTGTCTGAGAAACCATTCCTCTTCCTGCAAGCTCTCTCCTCCCCCTATATCTTCTCCCTTTCCCTTCTTCACACTGAACCATTAAATTCTCGATTAGGTGCTGCCCCAACGATCACAAAGTTGCGGGTCTTGCTCTTAGTCGATCAATTTCTCTAATCAGAACCGGTAAGAAAACCCCCTTTCTCATGTGCCCTAGGGTTGTAAGCATGTGATTGAACTTGTTGCATGCAACCCATTTCGTTTTCTTCCGTAATCTAGCTTCTATTGGGTTCTAAGATTCGTTTTCTATCATCAATTGATGATTTATAGGTGATTCTAACATTTTGAGAGTGCAAGCAAGTGGTCTAGGGTTCCTACTTGAGCTTGGTTGTCTACACTAGAGGTAAGGGGAGCTAGTTCTACTTTTGATTTTACTGTGTGGAGTGAATGCATGATAAAATTTGTAGTGGTTTGTGGTGGAAGCATGAACTTGGTTCTAGCTAAACTTGAAATGCATGTATGGAAGTGTGTGTTATGTGTATTTGGTGATTGATGTCTATAAACTGTTTGGAATGACTTAGAATGATGGAATTGTGTATGTTGGAACTGTTTTAGCGTGAAAATTCTGTGGTAGTGCTGTTAGAAAGGAAATAGTCTTTAGGGTCAATTTTAGGCCATTTTAGAGGAAGTGAGGTAGGGATTTTGAGTAAATGAAGGCTGCAGTGTTCCTAGACTGTTTGGGCAGCCTAGACAAGTCCATTGTGACTTGTTAGAAACATAAGAGTGGTCGGAAACATGTTCCAAGTAGTAGAATCAAATTTGGGTCCCTAAGTTGTTGAAGTTAGTGTTTTGGAGCTGAAAGTGAACTTTAATCACTTAAAAATGGTAGTAGGAATGCTTAGAATCAGTTGGACAAGTTTAATTAAGTCTAAAACGAGAATTAAGAGTCTAAGAAGTTGAGAAAAGTGGTTAGAAATGGTCAAAGGGAGGTTCTGTTACCATTATGCAGAATTCTGCATAATTCTGCAGAATTCTGCAGAATGCGCAAACTGACCGTTCGTCCATGTCGGATTTGAACGCTCGGTCATGCCATGTGCTGAGTGACGTTCGGTCAAATGTTGGTTTGATTAGCGTTCGTCCTTGTCTGGGGAGCGTTCGGTCTTAGGGGATGATATTAACAGCGTTCGGTCATTGGTTTAAATAACGATCGCTCAAGTTATGGTTTAGTAACGATCGCTCAGGTGTTGGTTAGTAGCGTTCGGTCAGAGGTTGAATTAGTAGCGAGCGTCCATAAGTAATAGCGAGCGTTCATGTTGGTGGCGTTCGGCCTTGGTTTAGTTGCGATTGTGAGTGTTCGGCCTTAAGTTTGTATTCTTAGGGTTGAATCTTAAGCGTCCGGTCTTGATATTGGTTAGTGATCGCTAGCGCTCGGTCTTCATGTTTGATCGTTGAGCGTTCGTCCAAACAAAGTCCGCCCAAGGGATTTTGACGTTCGTTCAAACAGTGTCCGACCAATGGGTTTTGGACGTTCGTTCAAACAGTGTCCTCCCAAGGGCTCTTGGCGCTCGTCCAAATAGTGTTCGTCCAGTGGTGATATTTTCTGTTATGTTTTCTCTCATTCCAATAAGTTATGTTATTTAAATATTTCGGTTACAATTTATGAATGCATCTTCATGTGATCCAGATTGGTTGAAAGTGTATGGTTATAAGTGGTTTATGATGTACATTGTTGATCCAAAAGGAATATCATAAGATTTAAAATGGTAGGATTGAATCGGAAATTTAGATCTCTCGGTGGGATCAGTTAGTGTATTGAATGAATGTAAGAGGCTTCCATATGGGGGTTATCCCTAACACTCCAACGGTCTTTCATTCTCACTTAGAGAGGATTGACGCGTGTGGTGGGAGTAGTGGGAGGTCCTAGGGTAGACGCTATCACTGGAGGTCTATTCCGCGGTAACGGACTAGCCTTGTGTATGGTCGGGTGGAACCCCTCGGCAATGGCTTTGCAAAGCAGTAGAGGCCATCACAAGTGCACAACCCGCCCCAGCTCTACATACATTCTATGTCCGGACGTGTCTAGAGTCTTAACATGATAGGATGCTTGTCTTGATGAGTTTTATGAAATGAATGCTTATGTTTATGATGACTAAGGTCACTACAGGAAAAAGCGTTATTATCGACGGTTATTTACCGAGGGCCTTTAGACCTTCGGAAAAATTTTGTGGACATAATATACCGAAGGCATGTAGGCCTTCGGTAATGTCAGTTATAGGTTAAATCAGAAATTTGGGTTTTTTTGCCCCAAATTCTCAAATTTCAGAATTCCCCCTCTCCCCTTCTCTCGTCTCCCCAATTTTAGAGATCCCTCTCTCCCCTTCCCTGTCTTTGCCCTAAGTTGAGGTTGGTCACCGTAAGCCATTGTTGTGTTCCTAACGCGGAGGTGGGTTCGTTGGTGGCTAGGGTTCGTGGCGCTTGCGGTAGGGTGGTGACTCGTGGAAGTTGGCGTTTACGTCAGGAGTGGTGGCGGTCAGTCGATTCAACATTGCGGTTTCACGGTGCACGTTTGGTGGTGTGGATGTTGATGGAGGTTCGTTGGTAGGTGGCGCTCTTTCATTCCCTGCTCTCTATTCCACCACTGCTCGTCGTGCTCAATTGCCACAAGAAAAGGTCGTGTTTTTGTATGATGTGAGATTAGTCTTCAACTTACTGACTAGTTGTACTAATGTAATGTTGTTGTATCCTGTGTTGAGTGCATAATTGCTTGTGGTAGATTGTATATTAGATTTGGGTTGTATGTGAGGATGTTGGCTGGTGCATACTTCATCTTGGGTGTGAATGCTTTAGTAGTGAGTAAATGTTATTTGATGAGTGTTGCCTGTATGTGATATTACAAAGTGCCTTTGTACCTGTCGTGGTGCCTCATTAACCTATTAAGGGTGTCTCTATTGTGCATCCTTCCTGTCTATTCTAGTGGTTATTTATGGGTTAATAGTTAGTGTATTTATGGATTAAAGTTGACTGAAATTAACTAGATGCTATCTTGGGCAGTTTATTTGGAGACTGGTACAATTTTGATTGGTGACTGATGTTTTTTATTTCCTGTTTCTTAGAGATAAGAAATATAAAAGTGAATATGTGTACTATGTTCTACATGTACAATGATGATAGAATGTGGAATGATTGGGTTAAATCGTGTAAAATTGTTGCTGGAGTCATGAAATAGATGTTTTAAATGTGGAAGTGATAAATGCCAAGATTTAATCCATGTGTATTGTAATAATGTGCTTGAAAGTGAAGAGAGCATGGTGCTGTGAGCAATATTGCGTTATTGGAATGTTGTCCTGTCACTTTTAAATGCATTAAATCAATTGATGGATGATAATCAAATGATAAATGTTGTAGTATAGGTAAATAAAACTGAGTTATAGGTAAGTTTGAATAAAGTTGCATGATCGATGTACTGTGTCTCTTTATATGTATAGTTAATATAAGTTGGCTATGGATGCTTTGGTTGTGTGTGATCGGTGCAATCATAAATGTTGTGAGTACTATAATATGACATGAATGGTTAATCTTTGGATTTCATATTAGATGCTACACATCAGTTATTGTGACTGCATGAACTCTGTTGCTGAATAGGATAATGTTGACCATGGAATTTGAAGGTTATTTCATTTGGAAGTGGCAATGAATTTGGGCAAGATTAATAACCTATTGAAAATTATTCCAGTTGTTGAATGGTAGATACTAGGTTTAGAGGTATGTTTGAAAAGTAGTAAGTCGTTGGTGTTAAAAAAAATTTGAATTAGCCTAGATGATGTGGGCCATATGGTGGGATTAATAGGACATTGACAGGGGAGGGATTTTGGTACGTTGGAATTAATAAGGGGTGGGACCCTTTGTGTACTTATGATGATATAGATTTAATGTAATTAATAAAAGGCCTAGGTAAGTACGTAAACAAATGAGGTTGATGATAGAAAACGAATCTTAGAACCCAATAGAAGCTAGATTACGGAAGAAAACGAAATGGGTTGCATGCAACAAGTTCAATCACATGCTTACAACCCTAGGGCACATGAGAAAGGGGGTTTTCTTACCGGTTCTGATTAGAGAAATTGATCGACTAAGAGCAAGACCCGCAACTTTGTGATCGTTGGGGCAGCACCTAATCGAGAATTTAATGGTTCAGTGTGAAGAAGGGAAAGGGAGAAGATATAGGGGGAGGAGAGAGCTTGCAGGAAGAGGAATGGTTTCTCAGACAAGAGGAATGAGTTAAAAATCAATGTTTCAATTTTTATTTTAAAGTACTCAACCTCTCATCTTTTGCCACTTGTCATCCCCTTTTTGCTGACTCAAATCCAAGTCCTTACACAGATTCTGCAAAATCTCACCATTTTGTTTCAATAACTTTAGTAGAAAATATCATTTTTTTTTGGAAGCGAAGAATATAAAGCAAGTGATCGTTGGGGCAGCACCTAATCGAGAATTTAATGGTTCAGTGTGAAGAAGGGAAAGGGAGAAGATATAGGGGGAGGAGAGAGCTTGCAGGAAGAGGAATGGTTTCTCAGACAAGAGGAATGAGTTAAAAATCAATGTTTCAATTTTTATTTTAAAGTACTCAACCTCTCATCTTTTGCCACTTGTCATCCCCTTTTTGCTGACTCAAATCCAAGTCCTTACACAGATTCTGCAAAATCTCACCATTTTGTTTCAATAACTTTAGTAGAAAATATCATTTTTTTTTGGAAGCGAAGAATATAAAGCAAAATAAAACAAAATCCAGCTGCTTATGTCTCATCTTTGTCTCCTTTTTGTCTCTGCCATAGATTGACCTGAGGATGGAATACGTCAGCCCAGAAGGACTTCGACTCGATGGTCGCAGACCCATGGAGGTACAGCTATTATTTTTTTCTTGGGCTTTTTTTTTTCCTCCTTTTTTTCTTCACTTAATATTCATTCCAAAAAAGGTTCCTTTAGATCTTTCAAGAATACTCATGAAGCGTATGAAATGCGGAGTATTAATAAATAATAATATCCTACATGAATTCTTACATAGTCATGAATTACTGAAGCTTTATGTTAATTAGTATATATAAGATCTGCAGATAGTTCTGCATATGGGTTATACATAGATGAGCCATGCCATGGGTAATGGAAATGTGTAAGGGCACATTTTGAACTGCAAAAAAACATATAAACAGATTAGAAGCAGTCAATAACCTTAGTTCTGATAAACATTAAAACCTATCACTTAAAAGCTACAAATGTTGTAGTTTGCCAAATGATAAAAGTAAGAAAATGGAGGGTTCTAACCCTAAGGATGTCTAACCAACCTTTTTTAGTGAGATATATGAACTTGGTCCTATGACAAAATGAGCTAATTGAAAGCAGCATTTTAAGGTCTGGCCTATGGAATTCAGTCCTATTTAACAGCTGTGATTTGGACATGATTTTGGGATTCGACTATTTAAAATGAGGAGATGCACTTTAGAGGATAAGGTGAAGTTATTACTATTTATTAAAAATTTAGTATTTAAGAGTGTGATAAAATATATGTACATGTATAAGAAACTATGAAGTTATTAAAATCTCAATGACTATTACTGCAGTTTATCCTCTAAAGTGTTATTCCTTCACTGCAGAGGATCTAAATCTATGATTTTATATTTCTTTCTCTACTGATCTTTTGCCTTTAACTTTTTCTCCTCTCTTTATGGTATATTGTAGATGCGACAAATTCGTGCAGAAATTGGTGCTGTATCCAAAGCAGATGGGTAAATGAATTTTAGCTTTTTAGAAAATTAAGTTGTGATATCATTTGAAGCATTTGACCATAAAGTTTTTTTATTTTGAAAACAGTTCTGCCATGTTTGAGATGGGTAATACAAAAGTTATTGCTGCTGTCTATGGCCCTAGAGAGGTACTGTTTAATTATTTACCTTGCTAATGAAAATTTGTCTATGTAATTTAAGGATTGTTAACTATCCTTTTTCAGTGTTAGTTGGTTTAGACATTTAAAAAACTTTGATGTTGTAGTTGAGCTTTAGATGATTTGCTGTTTTTCTTTAGTAACTTCTCTGCATTTCAGGTGCAAAATAGAAGCCAAATAACCAACCATGCTCTGGTAGTTTTTCTTTTTCTAAGTTTTGTTGTCTGTATTTATATGAATTGTAACAAAAACTTAATTGTTGCTTATGTGCAATGTATGTCTATAGGTTCGGTGTGAGTACAGCATGGCTAATTTTAGCACTGGAGATCGCATGAGGAAATCAAAGGGTGACAGGTTTTGCTCATTTACTTGCTTTTGTTTAACTTCCTATTCTTTTTGACCTTTCACTTATTTTTTATATATTCGTAGTTTTATACTTATCAAAATGGTATTGGAGCATAGACTACTAGGATGATAGTGAATGTTGCATTAGTAGAATCTATCTTAAGAGTGCCTTGTAATTTGTAAATTGGACTTTTTGATCTTTTTACTGAGGTAAGAATTTAATAGCAATGGTGGTAATGCATGTTTAGACTTTTAGAGTATAAATTTTGATTATTAATTAGTAATATATATATTATTAATTAGTAATATATATATATATATATATATATATATATATATATATATATATATATATATGCATTCGTTCATGTGATACAGTATAATTTTTTGTTTAATCTTGCATTCATAATTTTCTATGTAACAACTATCTTGCTATCCACTAACGTATTGTAGTGTTTTTGGGGCTGGCTGCTCCATGCCTTTGATATAGCTGACTACAGGCTCAGCAATGGGTTATGTATCATAAAACAATGAAAAGCTTAACCCCATGCACCCTTTTACTGCCTTTTCTCATTTTTAATCTTTTTTGCAAGCTTTGACTTTTTTGAGTAATCTTTGGCCAAAACTCACTGAATAGTTTTGAATGGCTTAACTATCAATGTTTGCAGATATAAATGTTATCCTGTTTTGCTTTTCCTTCATAGTTTTAATATGGTTCTCATTGTAAGGTTCTCTTACAGAAGGATAATAGGATCACTTCTTATTTTTTACTACGTGATTTGAAGTTCTCATTCTACAGGAGATCAACTGAAATTTCCCTGGTTATTCGGCAAACCATGGAAGCATCTATATTGACACATCTATTGCCTCGATCTCAGGTTTTATTACACATTAAGAACTTATTTTGTCATGTGCTTTGCTTTCCCCTAGTCCTCCCTAATGTTTTACTTATTAAATTTGCAGATAGATATATATGTCCAAGTTCTCCAAGCAGATGGAGGTAACTAAGACTTGATAATGGGATCTTGTGATTCTCTTCTGTCATTGCCATTTTATTTTCTCTCTTTACTCATTTAATATGTACATTAATTTTGGGTGATGTTGACATGTCTTTTATAGGAACTAGATCTGCTTGTATAAATGCTGCAACTTTGGCCCTTGCCGATGCTGGGATCCCTATGCGTGATCTTGTAACATCCTGCAGTGCCGGATACCTTAACAGCACAAGTCTGCTTGGTATATATCTGTATTTACTCTAAATTTGAACTGGCTAAATACAAGTGTGGTATGTCTGTTTTGTTTCTGTCTACTTCTGATGCACGGGCTGCCCTAATTATTAAAGGTTTCTGAATGTGTACAGATTTGAACTATGTAGAAGACAGTGCTGGAGGTCCTGATGTAACCCTAGGAATTCTGCCAAAGTTGGATAAAGTAACACTGCTTCAGGTTAATTCATGTCTTGTTATTTTCTCTGTATCTATTGTGTAGTCAACCAGGTAAATTAGTTCAACAGAAAGGAAAACTTTTTATTGCTCTCTCAGTCATTGGTACTCACGTAGTAAAGAGTCTGGTGGTGTTGAAGCTGTAATTCCTCTTCCTTCAAAAACTGTTCTTGTTATTAGAGATTTTGGAGAGAACAGTAGAGTTTTAACCCTTGATTACTCGAGGGAATAGGTGCATGTTCGGAAATCCCCAAAAGAAGCTTATCTAAGCTCGCCTCAGATTTAACAACTTAATAGTTTGCTGTACACATGAATCTTTTTTCAAATATCAGTTGTTTTTTAATCAACAGATACTTCTTACGAAGGTTCCTGATAGAGTGATTTGCTGTTGTACCCTTTGATGGAGTTATGTTATGACAAATCTTCTTTTTAGTCTGAGTTAATGTTTGATCAAGTGTAACTTAATTTTCACTAGTATCATACTTGGTAACTCTTTATTTGGAATTCCAGTTCAGCATCTTTTACTTTTTTAGTTGCAGATCTTTTGTTGATACTTTAAATTTTGACTGAAGAAATATAGTTGATATATTCTTTCCGCCACCTTATTATAGGATGAAATTCATGTATGGTCCACAAAACAGAGAGGGAGGGTAACTTCATTTGATGGGGCTGGCATAGATTTTTTCCAATGACAGTTTATCAGTCAGTTTATTGCTCTCATTCTTAGATTGATATTATGGAGTTAAATTTGTTTCGAACACGTGCCACTATGTAAAGGCTGGTTGAGATTGTGAACCTTCAAAGTTTTAATCAGAAATTTACTACTATCATTATTATGAAAAGCATGCAATGCTTTTCTTTTCTCATCCAGCTTATTTCATTCGTTCACTCCCTGCCATATTCCGTAGTTTAGAATGGAAAAGCTCCTAGTTTAATTTTATTTGCACTAATTACTGTTGTTACTGTCTATAGATGGATTCTAAACTACCAATTGACATTTTGGAAAATGTTATGCAACTGGCAATCGAAGGCTGCAAAGCAATAGCAAACTACATTCGAGAAGTAAGAACCTGCTGACACTTTTGTGATTATACTAAGAGGAGTCCAAACAAGTTTTACATTAATTTCACTGCTTAAATCCTGTTTCTTTGTTGGCTGACAGATTTTGCTGGAGAACACAAAGCAACTGGAGTATCGACGAGGTGTATAGTTTTTATAGCAGAAATGATGCTATGATTATTATTACCTGTGGTCACGGTTTTCCAGATTTGTAGGTCTGTTCTTTCAGCATTTGTGCTTTTTTTTGGTTATGGAGGAGAATTCTCTTGTATTTACGTGGAACAATTTTGTTTTTAGCATACGGTGCTGAATAAAACGGAAAATTGTTGTAGAATTCGTTTCTCATTTCTGTCACCTTATCACTATGAATAAAAGGTAGCAAAATTATGATTTATTTTGGGACCACTTTCTGAATTTCCACCAATCCCCCAAAATAAGACGTGTAGAATGGAACTAATGATCTGACACTTCAACGAATGAAGAATTAATGATTGAAGTTAGAATCGAAATAATCATTGGGTTGGTGGAGTGTGTGTACATGGTGATTGCATCCTCAGAAAAAGCAATGACATCAGTATTGACAATTTAATTGCTAACTAATTTCAATGGTTAGTTTCCTAAATTTCCTTTTTGGGTACGATACAGTTTGATAAAGACAGCTTTGGTGTTAAATGTTTGTATTGCAGTTAAAGTCTTGATATAACGAGTTAAACTGATTAATTATGTAAATATAAAAAGTAAATAATTTATAGTAATTTCTAAATCCTGGTAAATATAAAGTAATTTAATTAAGTTAACATTTTTTTATTTCTTTTAAATACGTATGCTAGAGCGGAATACTGAAGTTTTTTGGTAGAGTTGAATACTGTAAGTTTGAAACATCACTAATACAGATTTAGAAGAAAAAAAAGTATTTGAAGTAATAATATTGTATGGAAAAATGTTAATTTTTCTGGGAAAAAAATTTCACAGAAAAAGTTAACCTGAAAGTTAATGATCAAGAGAATTTTAGGATTATTTCTATGGTAAAGGAAAGTATTTTGATGGTTGAGTTTGTTTTCAACTAATACCAGACTTCATTAAAAAATATATTATAATACTAACTATTTATAAAAATAAGTTTGAAGTTATGAGAATTATGAATGGAGAGTGATATAACGAGAATATAATTGAACACAAAAATTTTACCTCTTAAAAGAAACCACTGGTAAATGATGAAAAAATTAAGATAATTATAAGTGCAGATGAACATATGAAGCTCAGTTGGAAAAAAGTAAATACCGATTCATAGTTTGAATAACCAACCGCAATGTCTCGAATCTCAAGCAGGAGAAGTGCTATTGCTTTTTGACGCACCACTTTTGACCCACTTTATTGAATACAGACATGAATTCAATTACATCACAGTCAACATCAGAATTCTTGACAATGTCATTCAATTGTAAACATCATTTATAATAAAAATATTGACTTCTAGATTACTTTAAAAGCCATTTATAGCATAATTCAGCCAACTAACCATGAAATAAAAACAGTGATAGTATACAAAATTTATGTGAAGGTTATTGAATTATGCACGTATCACTGTAAAATGGAAAATGCCAAAAAAAGATGCATGATCACATTGTCCACTAATCACTCGTTTTATCTCTGTCATGAGAGGCAGATCATAGCCGTAACCATCCAATATAAGCAAATTGGAACACCAAAGCTAAATTATCCATGCCGTGGAACATATCATCAAATCCATGGAGAGAATAAACTCGGCACCAACTCAACAAATCTAATGCTTAAAGAAGGAGCATCCATAGCAGAACAGAAGGAACCAACTGACTAATGACCTGGTAACACTTGAAAGCCATTCTCACAAAAAACATAGGCCTCTATAAAGCACTATTTCTAGCCTAAGATCATAACAACATAAAACCTGACACTCCTACTGAACAGCACTATTTCTACAACTAGATGCTGCTACATTGCTGGATGTAGTAGCAGCATTAACTTAGACCCATTTTGTACAATTCCTCAAAGACCACTTCTGTCAAGACCAAGACGGTCACTGCAAAAACTTGATGGCACAACTGATAGCTGCAGCCGACCGGTCCATTCCTCTCCCAGGCTTCAAGCTCACCGGTTTCTCTATCACCGCCCCGTCAACACAAAGCATCTGTTTGTACTCTTCATCACCAAAATCTACCATGGATTTTGATTTCTTTTCCCATGGATTCCACACAGCTGAACACACCATAAAAGTTAAGATGAAAAGGGACTGATTTTATATTTTCTACAACTCGAAACCTTATCTACGTTTGTATTTTGTTTGTGGAAAAAATTTGCTACTTAGAGCTTACCAACATCAGGGAGACCTTCCTTCCTTATAACAAATGTTCGCTTCTTCTCATGATCTAGCACTGCAATTATGTTTGGAGAGCTAAGATAAACTCGATCCGCCTGCCATGAAGGAAGTATGGATATTAAAAACATCTTCATTAGCCTTCATTGTGTCAAAACCAAAAGACTTTAGTAGTGGATACTGTGTGTGATTGACAAAACTGCAGCATAGGCCAGGAATATAGTGCTCTATTTATCTCAACCTGAAGTAATAGCTTAAATTGCAGCATGGAACTATAAATGTCTACATTTTGTTAACATCAATATAACCTAGAAGGGTTTACCTCAGATTCAAATGTTATTGCATCTCCTTGTTCAGTAAATCGTTCTTTTTTGAAAAGGTTGTCTAGGTAGTCCAGTGTCTCCAGACCTTCAATCCTTATCTCACTATAAAAATTGTTAATGTGACGTTAATAATGATTGTCAATCTTAAAATAAAATTTCCTGTTCTAAAACAATCAAAAGAGAGGTAGTTCAAGTAAAAATATGTAAACAAGAATCTATATAGGTAACAAGCATTGCAAACAGTAGTTTGCTTCAAATGCTTACAAATTCTATAGGCTGTGTAAGAACTTTGTACTTTCATTACGACTGATCACTTGTTTACATATTTCCCGATAACTGACATGAATAAAACTCATAATTCCAGTATTCGGAGAAGAATCCACCTAATATATAGAGTATCCATGCTAGTTTCAAATGATTAGAGTGTAAGTTGTTATTAGTTTCTAAAGAAGAGAAACAGTCCTCTAAGATCTGCTTGAATGTTAAAATCCCACAATTTAAAGCATTCAGCAAATGCAGAAACTACACGTTTCAGAACAAAAACCAAATATATTTGTCTACTATAAATATTGAACAAGGAAGTACCATTAGTGCTAATAAAACTCCGATCAAGTGTTCAGCAATCAATTTACTATGGAAAAGAAAAATGATGGTTGGACATCATCCCACACACTCAGAAAAGGGAATGCAGACCAAGTACAACAAAGAATTATCCATACCTAATGTCAGAAACCAATAAGTATGTGTGATCCGCGAATGAGAAACTAAATGGCTTGCCATTTATATTCCTGACTCTAGATATCAAAGTCAAGTCCCCATCTGCTGCAAGAGACACCCGAAGACGGAATTCAAAACTGGTACAATTATTAAACAATCGTTAGATTACTACTGCTTGAAATTTACTGCCAAACACAGGAAAAAGTAATATCGAGTGCATATATGCCAGATTCAAATTATCAAACACATGGAGAGTGGATATCCCTGTTATACTGTCACATCATGCTATTCATACCTGTGTGGCCAGCACTTCATATCTTCTTCAGATGATTTTAGCACCAGGTCAATGAAGGATTTCCCACTGGAGTCATTCCCAGGAAGAGGAGGAGGGTTTTCATCAATTGCCCACATTCTATTTCTTGCAAAACCATGCTGCTCCAGCGATCCACAGTTTCCAAACTGTGAAACAAATTCAGCTCAAAATATGTAAGTATGCATGTTACAAGTTATATAAAATGAACGTAAAAAGGAATAAGCTTGCCTGTGGAAAACACATGGGAATTCCTCCTCGAATTGCTTTTGGAGCCTTGAAAATTGCCTACAGATAATGGAAAAGGAAACAAAACAGTTAGTTATTACTACTTGCCTCTTTAAAAAGTATAATTGATTAAAGTTCTGTGTTCCTACAAAAGCATCAGTTAAGAAGTTGGTTTTGCCGTCAAAGTTTTTCATTATACCAGTATTCAACCCCAGTGGTTCCAAAGGACAAAAGCACTACAATGCACCATTCTTCCCTGTTTTTCTCTTGCATCGATGTGATTGATGGACAGCATAGAATACTATGATTCATCAAAATCCAAACTCTTCTTAAATTTATTGATTATTTGGGCAAATGCCCTTCACATGCCAGTTGCAATATAATGCAGATTATCCCAAAATGAAAATTTTCAGAAAGCAAGATTATGAAATATTGACATGTTTTCCTTATCAGCGCTGACAACTAACAAAATTCATATAATTTAAAATGTACAAATTGATTTTCAATCAAAATTGAAAGACATACCTTGCTGCTTGTGAATAGAAGTTCTTCCCCGTGCTCATTCCGCCATGAAGTGACCTGCGCCCCATGTAAGCTTACCTAATTTCGAGAAAAAGCAGTTAATCTAAGTAATCGTAGTAATTAAATTACTCAAACTACAAATATCTTTACAGACCAAGTTATCCACATCAAGAATTCGCATTGGATGTCATAGTAAATTTTAAAATCATAACTTTACCAAATGTTAAAACCGACACCAGTTTTGCAATGAACAATTTCTCACCCGTGCCGAAGAACCCCTTGGGGTCCGAAGCAGAACTTGATCAATTCCATTCCAGTCCTTTGTAATTTCAGTTGCTGCTCTATAGTCCCATACGGCTGCAGAATGCCCATTCAAATTAATGCAGATCCTAAATTTCTTCAGCAAAATCCTATTAAGCTTCTCAAATTCGGAACATGCAAATGCCAGAGGATTGAAGGGGTCTCCACCTCACACCTATACCGTAACAAACACGTGAATTAGCCTCCTCGTCAGTTAAATCCAAAATCCCAACACCCAATTTCACTGAAAATTTCTTCTCACTGGTATGATTCAGATCTACGGAACAATAGACCTATTTAAACAAGAATCTGGAATGTGTGATAGAATTCCACGAAAACTCCAGAAAGCCAAGAGCAGAAACATTACACTGAACATTTAGCAATTGAATACCAATCTACCTGGTACACATCCAAACATGTCCTTAAAACTTGTCAGATTCACAGCAGAAAAAGACAATTAAACACTGAAAAAACATAATAACTATCAGTAAATAAATAAATCACGCACGCATACATACATATACATACACACACATACATATATTACAGCTGTAATAAAATTAAAATTTTCTTTAATATAAGCAGAATACAATCACCATAATTTCTTCAGGAAAATTCAAATTAAGGAAGAAAAACCTGTAACATCCCAAAATACAGTAATCACCATAAATCAGAATTAATTACAATTAACAGTAATTATAAACAGTCTTTGCATTAATCCAGAAACAAAAGCCTAAACGGCATCAGTACAGGGAACGCTTATAAACGCATACAAGGAAAACCAAAACGGACGTTCTTATATGCACAAAACAACGTACGCAAAATAGGGGGATACACGATTAAGACGAACGGCCTTACAAAATACTTGGCCGAACGTTCTTTAAGCACTAACATTTACAATTCCTATTCTAACGAGCACTCTAAGGCTCAGCCTTTACTTCAACGTCCACCAGATTGGCTTCATCCAAATTTTCTTCTTCCAGCACTTGCTCAAGGGATGCACCACCATCTGCTCACATCCACAACGGATGATCATTGCATTTGGACAAGACGGATATACATGAACAGTAGACAACACAATGGAAATGCAAGGGTAAGCTTATAATATTTAATTTATACAATCAACACATACATTTACATTTCAAAACACACATACAACATGTGATTCATCAAATAGTAATCATAGAAAAATGTAATATAAGACAGACCGTCCGGACTGTATGAACCATGTAGTTACAAGCGTCCTTGCACCCGAGTGGTGTAGTAACTGATCAAATCTCCCAGCTGCCACTCGAGGTTAACCCTATCTGCCCGAAGTACTCAATGGACTAGGGTCTCCTGCCATTCCCACGCATGAATACCCCCTTCTACTTGAAGAGGCGTATCACGGAATATCAGGATGGACTGCGAGGCTTAACTTATCCAGGTTCATACTTTACCATTCAATATTTCATATTCAGCACATCTGAGACGTTCCTCCTTGGAACGCTCGTTAAAATCCACTTCCAATTATTCATTCAAAATATCATTCGCCCATAATAACCAGTTCCCTTTATTCACATTTTCATTCAGTGTTCCATTCTCTTAACATTAACAACATGCATCCTTTAATCAATTAAAACGAAAGTATTCCAGTTTGTTTGACCACACGTTTCTGAACAAAAGAAACAACTCTTTTCCATTTACGGACGTTAAGAAAACCTAACATATTTAAAGGAGATTGAATTTAGAAGATCAGTATAATACTTAGAAGATTTGGAGTACAAGAACTTTATGTTGAATAAAGAGGATAAATACCTTACAAAATGACTTGGATAAATAATCAGAGTAATTGTAAATCAGAAAACAACACTTACTGTCAATGACCGAACGTTCCATAAATAACCGTGGACGAACGCCAGATACGTTCGCTCAGAATTCAATAATAAGGACGAGCGTTCAGTTATAAAACCGAACCCTACTTGGACGAACGCTGGGTCAATGACCGAGCACAAATCAGAGCGAACGCTTGGTATAAACCGAGCGCTACTTAGGACGAACGCTTCGGTATAAGACCGAGCGCCAATTGGGACGAACGTTCAATATAAGGCCGAACGCTCTGTAGAACGAACGTTCGACATAAGGTCGAACGACATTAAGGACGAACGCTCGACTTAAGGCCGAACGTCATTGAGGACGAACGCTCGACTTAAGGCCGAACGTCACGAATTTATAAAGTTTCAAATATTTATCTATACTGAGCTGAACCGAACGCTCATTCACAAAATGGGGACGCTCGTTCTCGAGCAGAATTCTTTCCAAATGAAAGAATTCCAATCTAAGTTATTTTAATGAAAACCGAACGGTCTAAGACCGTACAGTGACGAGCGTCATTTATCAAAGGGGATGATTAAATTTCAGATTTTTCAACCTTAACAGACTTTTCCAGATTTCAAATTTTCAAACTTTATAACTTTCATTCCAGATTTAATTCACCTTAAACATCATTATCATACAGATCTCAACATTTTAATCATTCCCCAAATATACAATATCCATTCTTCATTCATACATAATCAAATCAACATGCATTTCAAACCACCAACAACATATATATTCCATGCAACCAGTGATCGTTCATGACAGATAAATCAAACCAGAAACCATATCAGATCTCAGTAAACTTTCATAACAGCTAAATCTTCAGATGTATCACACATGCAAATCAAAGCATATAACATACCGTATAAATTAAACATATAAGCTTCCCTTACCTGGATAGCAGTGAACGTTTAACAGTATAATTTGAATCTGTCCAACTATGGCTTTCTACCCGTTAAGCTCTTCCTTACGCTCCTTAACTAAGTCTAACCAAAAAAAACTCAGAAACTCAGATTTTATCCTTGCATGCAACTGAAACAGCGTTCATAGTAACTCCAGAACTAAGGTATGGCTGGGTAACTTACCGGTTACAGGATCAAAAGAGGTTCGGATCAAAATGGAGCTTACTGGCCCGTGAACGTTTCTACGGTTTCAGAAAGTTGATTGGAGTTGAAAGAAGTGAGTAATGGTAGAGAGGAGGTGAAGGTTCTTGGAGAGAAGTTGGAGAAGATGAAGGGGTGAGCTTCGTGAGGAAGAAGGTGAGTGGCGAGAGTGAGAGGAAGTGTTTTTAGAGAAATCATTTTCTCCCCCCACGTCAAACGGTCCTGCACTCACTTACTGCCACCTGTTTCCCACTACAGATTTCCTATAAGGTTCTAAAATGACACATGGCAGGCTTGCATGCGGTGCAAAGTGGGTTTTTAATTTCCCTGAGCCGTGATGTGGCGTGTATTAATGGTGATGTAACAGGGATTTGCAGTGCTAATTTTCTAGGGTCTCACATTCTCCCTAACTACAAAAATTTTCGTCCTCGAAAATTGGAAACTTACCCATAAATAAGTGGGAATACAAATCTCTCATAGCATCCTCCACTTCCCAAGTTGAGTCACCAGTCTTAGCGTCCCACACTATCTTCACTAACCGAACGTCCTTCCCTTTGTGTAGCTTTGTGCGAACGTCTTCAATACGGACTGGCTGTAACTCCAGCGTTCGATCTGGACGTAACTGGATGTCCTCCAACTCCAACACATGAGAAGGATTAGCTATGTACTTCCGGAGTTGGGACACATGGAAGACTGGATGCAGATTTGATAGCTGAGGAGGCAATGCGAGTTCATAGGCTACTGGTCCAATCTTCTTCAATATTTGATACGGCCCTATGAACTTGGGAGACAGCTTCTTTGGACGAACAACTCTGCCTACTCCAGTGATCGGATTCAGCCTCAAAAATACATGATCACCTGCAGCGAATTCCAATGGTCTTCTTCTTCTATCCGCATAGGATTTCTGCCTGCTCAAGGACGTCTTTAATCTATCTTGGATCAATTTAACCTTCTCGGTTGTTTGCTGGATGAGTTCAGGTCCAGTTAGCACGTTCTCTCCCTCTTGGAACCAGCAAAGTGGCGTTCTGCACTTCCTCCCATAGAGAGCTTCAAACGGCGCCATCCCAATGCTAGCTTGAAAGCTGTTGTTATACGTGAATTCCACAAGAGGCAGCACCTCATCCCATGCGCCTAAGTGATCTAGGACGCACGTCCTCAGTAGGTCTTCTAGCGTCTGAATAGTACGTTCGGATTGACCGTCCGTTTGCGGATGATATGCTGAACTCATCTGCAGCTTGCTTCCCAATTCACCTTGTAAAGATTGCCAAAACCGAGAGGTGAATCTCGTGTCTCGGTCAGAAACTATGCTTGAAGGTACTCCATGCAGACGAACAATCTCATTAATATACAACTTGGCCAAATTAGTCATTGACATCTTCAGGTTCACGGCCAAGAAGTGTGCGCTCTTCGTTAATCTGTCCACGATCACCCAGATTGAATCATGATTCCTCACCGTTCGTGGTAGATGAGTCACGAAGTCCATGGAAATGCTGTCCCACTTCCATTCAGGAATTTCCAGTGGTTGAAGCAAACCACCTGGTCGTTGGTGTTCGGCCTTAGCACGCTGGCAAGTTAAGCAAGACGCTACAAATCGTGCTACATCACTCTTCATTCCAGGCCACCAAAACGATTTTCGTAGGTCTTGATACATCTTAGTCATGCCAGGGTGCATGCTAAGACGACTGTGATGAGCTTCCTCCAAAATAATCCGCTTCAGCTCGCCATCGTTAGGAACGCACGTCCTACCCTTGTAACGCAGCATGCCGTCCGTTCCTGTGTTGAAGTCCTTATCTTTATTTGAAACCAGCGCGTTTAATATCTTCACCAGATCTTCATCCTCACGCTGCTTCTTCCAGATTCGATCAAACACATTACTTGATATTCTAAGGTTGCAGCACTTGATGCTGCTCGGTTCTAACTCAAACTGCAACCTTAAATCCCTAAAGCTCTCCACTAAGCTTAACTCTTTCACCATCATAACCGAGACATGCACTGCCTTCCTGCTTAGTGCGTCCGCCACCACATTGGCCTTCCCAGGATGATACAACAGCTCAAACTCATAGTCTTTCAGAAATTCCAACCAACGCCTCTGCCTCATGTTCAATTCCTTTTGATCAAATAAATACTTGAGGCTCTTGTGGTCACTGAAGACTTGGAATGTGGATCCGTATAGGTAATGCCTCCAAATCTTCAATGCGAACACAACCGCTGCCAGTTCCAGGTCGTGTGTGGGGTAGTTCCTCTCATGAATTTTCAATTGGCGAGATGCGTACGCTACTGCCCGCTTCTCCTGCATAAGCACACAGCCCAACCCTTGATGAGATGCATCACAGTAAACTTCAAAGGGCTTGGACGTGTCCGGAATGACCAGTACAGGAGCGCTCGTTAACTTCACTTTCAACTCCTGGAAACGTTCCTCACACAAGTCAGTCCAAACAAAAGGCTGGTCCTTCCTTGTAAGCTGTGTCAGCGGTGCTACTATCTTGGAAAACCCTTCAATGAAACGCCTATAGTAGCCCGCAAGACCAACGAAGCTTCTCACCTCCGTGACTGAACGCGGACGTTCCCATTCCATAACTGCACGTACCTTTGCTGGATCTACCGAGATCCCTCCAGCGGACACAATATGTCCAAGAAACTGCACCTCCTCCATCCAGAATTCACACTTGGACAGTTTAGCATACAACTCCTTCTCCCTCAATATGCTCAGCACTGCCCTTAAGTGTTCTTCATGTTCGTCATTGGTCTTAGAGTAGATGAGTATATCATCTATAAAAACGACCACAAACTTGTCCAAGTAAGGTCTAAACACGCGGTTCATGTAATCCATGAAGATGGCTGGAGCGTTTGTCACACCGAACGGCATCACTACATACTCGTAGTGTCCATAACGAGACCTAAAAGCAGTCTTCTGAATGTCATCCTCCTTCACTCTAATCTGATGATATCCAGACCGCAAGTCAATTTTCGAGAACACAGTGGCCCCATGCAATTGATCCAGCAGGTCGTCTATCCTTGGTAAGGGGTACTTGTTTTTGATGGTCAGCTTGTTCAATTGTCTGTAATCTATGCACAAACGAGAGCTACCATCCTTCTTTTTCACCAAGAGCACAGGCGCTCCCCATGGTGACACGCTCGGTCTGATAAATTGTTTGTCCAAGAGCTCTTCAATCTGCTTCTTAAGTTCAACCAATTCTGCAGGCGCCATTCGGTAAGGTTGAACAGATATAGGGGCTGCCGTGGTCACCAGGTCTATGGTGAATTCCACCTCACGCACAGGAGGCAACCCTGGAATTTCTTCTGGAAAAACGTCTGAAAACTCCTCCATAATTAACGTTCGTTCTTTACTGCCCATGACGGACGTTCGTTCACGCCTCAATTCTCCAAGCTCTTGATCTTCATGTGTCAAGATCAAGAAGCAGCTCGCACCTTCCATTATATCCTCCTTTAACTGGCCGAGCGTTACATTCAACTCTTCACTCTCTTCTTCCGGAAACACCAACTCTTTCTTCCCACAATCTATGAGAATGTGATTGGTAGCCAACCAATCCATTCCTAGAATCACCTCCAAACCTTGTAGAGGTAGGCAGATGAGGTTAACCTTGTACTTACGCCCTTCTACTTCAACAGGACACCGGACGCACATAGTGGACGTCCTAACCTCTCCCGCTGCTGGTGTTGACACCACCAGATCAAAAGACATTTCCCTCACTTCTAATCCCAGTTTGCAAACGCACGCCTTCGAGATGAAGGAATGCGTTGCTCCCGAATCAAACAACACGCAACAAGAGGTACCAAACACAAGGCAGGTGCTGATGATGAGTGTACCTGAATTGGCTGCCTCTGCACCAGTAATCGCATACACGCGTCCAGCTGCTTGGGCTCGTCCTCCTCTAGCCTGATTTCTGCCAGCATTCGGTGGCCTCAACACAGCTCGTCCACCCATGTTGCACTCACTCTCCAAGTGCCCACTTCTTCTACATCGAGTGCAGAATTTTCCTCCCATAAGTTGAGGGCAAGACGAACGATAGTGTGGTCCTCCACACTGGAAACAAGTAACGCTTCCTGGCTGCCCGGCAGTGATCAACGCTCGTGATCCACTTGCATTTGACTGACTTGGACGAGCGTAAGGAGTACTTCTCATGTTGGCAGTACCCCTGGATACAATCGGTCCTCTAGTCACCTGTGGCTGCTTCTTTTGTCGTTCCACTTCTGCCATATTCTTCTCCAGTACCTTGGCTCTTTCCACCATGGCAGGAAATGACCGAATGCATAAACTTGATATCAACACCTTCAAGTCGCTCCTTAATCCATTCTCAAATTTCCTACACTGCCACTCTTCACTAGTGGCCATAGTATTAAACCTCAACAACTGTTTGAAAGCATTGGTGTACTCTGATACAGATTTTCCCCCTTGCACCAACTGAAGAAACTCTACTTCCTTAGCATAGCGAACGCTGTCTGGGAAATACTCTTCATAAAATTTGTTTCTGAAAACCTCCCATGTGATAGGAGCATGAGTGTCGGTCAGGATAGCCTTCACACTCGTCCACCAGTGGCTGGCCTCACCAGTCAACAAGTACTCAGTAAACGCCAATCTGTTGTCGTCCTGGCACCTCTTTGCATTATAAATCTTCTCAATGTCCCGCAGCCAATGATCTGCCTCATCAGGAAGGCATTTTCCATTAAACTTGGAAGGATGATGTTGAAGAAAGCTCTCCAAACTCCATTCTGCAGTAGGCGGGGCAGCGTTAGAAGAAGAAGCTCCAGGCGCACCTCTAGTGACAGCCAAGATCTCCATCAATTGCCTTTGCGTGTTTTCAGAATTTACACGCGAGGCCTCCAAGCCTTGCATAGCAGCTTGGTTTTGCTGCATCAGAGTAGCGTTTTGCTCCAGCAACGTGGTGTTCTGTTGATGCAGTCGTTCAACTACGGTTTCCAACAACCTAGTGTTGCTGGACGTATCGGACTCATTCGGTTGGGGAGGAGGAGGAAGTCTAGGCGCCATTAGTTCTCTGGATTAGAGAAAAACGAGCGTTAGTAAAGTTCGAGAGTTAAAACAATAACTCATTAACACATAATAAGCACACAGCAAAAACGTAGTGCACTCATAACCTACAGTGTTCCTTAAAAGAACAAAACTGCTCTGATACCACTAATGTAACATCCCAAAATACAGTAATCACCATAAATCAGAATTAATTACAATTAACAGTAATCACAAACAGTCTTTGTATTAAATCAGATTCACAAAAGCCTAAACGGCATCAGTACAGGGAACGCTTATAAACGCATACAAGGAAAACCAAAACGGACGTTCTTATATGCACAAAACAACGTACGCAAAATAGGGGGATACACGATTAAGACGAACGGCCTTACAAAATACTTGGCCGAACGTTCTTTAAGCACTAACATTTACAATTCCTATTCTAACGAGCACTCTAAGGCTCAGCCTTTACTTCAACGTCCACCAGATTGGCTTCATCCAAATTTTCTTCTTCCAGCACTTGCTCAAGGGATGCACCACCATCTGCTCACATCCACAACGGATGATCATTGCATTTGGACAAGACGGATATACATGAACAGTAGACAACACAATGGAAATGCAAGGGTAAGCTTATAATATTTAATTTATACAATCAACACATACATTTACATTTCAAAACACACATACAACATGTGATTCATCAAATAGTAATCATAGAAAAATGTAATATAAGACAGACCGTCCGGACTGTATGAACCATGTAGTTACAAGCGTCCTTGCACCCGAGTGGTGTAGTAACTGATCAAATCTCCCAGCTGCCACTCGAGGTTAACCCTATCTGCCCGAAGTACTCAATGGACTAGGGTCTCCTGCCATTCCCACGCATGAATACCCCCTTCTACTTGAAGAGGCGTATCACGGAATATCAGGATGGACTGCGAGGCTTAACTTATCCAGGTTCATACTTTACCATTCAATATTTCATATTCAGCACATCTGAGACGTTCCTCCTTGGAACGCTCGTTAAAATCCACTTCCAATTATTCATTCAAAATATCATTCGCCCATAATAACCAGTTCCCTTTATTCACATTTTCATTCAGTGTTCCATTCTCTTAACATTAACAACATGCATCCTTTAATCAATTAAAACGAAAGTATTCCAGTTTGTTTGACCACACGTTTCTGAACAAAAGAAACAACTCTTTTCCATTTACGGACGTTAAGAAAACCTAACATATTTAAAGGAGATTGAATTTAGAAGATCAGTATAATACTTAGAAGATTTGGAGTACAAGAACTTTATGTTGAATAAAGAGGATAAATACCTTACAAAATGACTTGGATAAATAATCAGAGTAATTGTAAATCAGAAAACAACACTTACTGTCAATGACCGAACGTTCCATAAATAACCGTGGACGAACGCCAGATACGTTCGCTCAGAATTCAATAATAAGGACGAGCGTTCAGTTATAAAACCGAACCCTACTTGGACGAACGCTGGGTCAATGACCGAGCACAAATCAGAGCGAACGCTTGGTATAAACCGAGCGCTACTTAGGACGAACGCTTCGGTATAAGACCGAGCGCCAATTGGGACGAACGTTCAATATAAGGCCGAACGCTCTGTAGAACGAACGTTCGACATAAGGTCGAACGACATTAAGGACGAACGCTCGACTTAAGGCCGAACGTCATTGAGGACGAACGCTCGACTTAAGGCCGAACGTCACGAATTTATAAAGTTTCAAATATTTATCTATACTGAGCTGAACCGAACGCTCATTCACAAAATGGGGACGCTCGTTCTCGAGCAGAATTCTTTCCAAATGAAAGAATTCCAATCTAAGTTATTTTAATGAAAACCGAACGGTCTAAGACCGTACAGTGACGAGCGTCATTTATCAAAGGGGATGATTAAATTTCAGATTTTTCAACCTTAACAGACTTTTCCAGATTTCAAATTTTCAAACTTTATAACTTTCATTCCAGATTTAATTCACCTTAAACATCATTATCATACAGATCTCAACATTTTAATCATTCCCCAAATATACAATATCCATTCTTCATTCATACATAATCAAATCAACATGCATTTCAAACCACCAACAACATATATATTCCATGCAACCAGTGATCGTTCATGACAGATAAATCAAACCAGAAACCATATCAGATCTCAGTAAACATTCATAACAGCTCAACTTCATATTTTTCACACATGCAATCCAGATTTCACAACAAACGAGTACAAATTAAACATATAAGCTTCCCTTACCCAGATTGCAGTGAACGTTTAACAGTATACTTGAATCAGTCCAACTAGGGCTTTCTACCCGTTAAGCTCTTCCTTACGCTCCTTAACTAAGTCTAACCAAAGAAAACTCAGAAACTCAGATTTTTATCCTTTGCATGCAACTGAAACAGTGTTCATAGTAACTCCAAAACTAGGGTATGGCTGGAAAACTTACCGGTTACAGGATCTAAAGAAGTTCGGATCAAAACGAAGCTTACTGGCCCGTGAACGTTTCTATGGTTTCAGAAAACTGATCGGAGTTGAAAGAAGTGAGTAAGGGTAGAGAGAAGATGAAGGTTCTTAGAGAGAAGCTGGAGAAGATGAGAGGTTTGGTTTTCTGAGGAAGAAGATGAATGGTGCAGGTGAATGGAAGGGTTTTCGAAAATTCATTTTTGTTCCTTCTCATTCCAGACGAACTAGCGTCTCGCGTGATGACACCTGCACTCCCACTTCTGCCTTTAGAATTTCCATCGTGACAAGTGGCATGCGTGCATGCAGCGCTTGGTGCGTTTTTAATGCACTGAGTGTGTGACGTGGTGCGTGTTTCAGAGAATGATGGGGCTCGATATCAGTGCACAGCAGAGAGATTAAAAGCAGATTTGAAGAGGATTTTACTAAGATAAGCCTTGATCAAAGATTTAACACAGAATTATATTTGCTAATTATATAGGGTTTTACAAAACCAAACACTAATAAATCTCAAGAGAATACTGAATAATAAATCTCCCATTAACCAAACACTGGTAATAAGTTTACTTACTTCAACAATCCGGAATCAGGAATTCTAAGTCTAAACCGACACCAGGTCTTGGATGCAGAGAGAAGCAGCAGTAGGAGCCAGAATAATGCATGACCTCTGTGAAATGAGTTAAGAAAATTCACACATCCAATGACACGAGGCAGCACATGCTCATCAAGTACATAGATACATACATGACGAAGAAGAAGCGTTCAAAAAGTTGAAAGGTACCCTTTTCTTAGAAGTATGCATTCAAGACCATATGTAACATCCCAAAATACAGTAATTACCATAATTGAGAATTAATTACAATTAACAGTAACATAAACAGTCTTTACATTAAAATAGGATTAAAAGCCGAACGGCATCAGTACAAAAGAACGCGCATAAACGCATACAAGGAAAACCTAAAACGAACGTTCTTAAATGTATAAAAAAACGTACGTCAAAATAGAAGAATAGATGATTAAGACGAACGGCCTTACAAAATACTTGACCGAACGTTCAAACTACACTAACATTTACAGTCCTAATCTAACGAGCACTCTAAGGCTCGGCCTTTACTTCAACTTCCACCAGATTAGCTTCATCCAAATTTTCTTCTTCCAGCATTTGTTCAAGGGACGCACCACCATCTGCTCACACCCACAACGGATGATCATTGCATTTTGACAAGACGAATGTACATGGACAGTAGACAACACAATGGAAATGCAAGGGTAAGCTTATAATATTTAATTTATACAATCAACACATACATTTACATTTAAATCCACACATACAACATGTAACTTATCAATTAGCAATCATAGAAATACGTATATAAGACAGACCGTCCGGACTGTATGAACCATGTAGTTACAAGCGTCCTTGCACCCGAGTGGTGTAGTAACTGATCTAATCTCACAGCTGCCACTCGAGGTTAACCCTATCTGTCCAAAGTACTCAAGCGGACTAGGGCCTCCTGCCATTCCCACGCATGACTACCCCCTTCTACTTGAAGAGGAGTATCACGGAATATCAGGATGGACCGCGAGGCTTAACTTATCCAGGTTCATACTTTACCAAATTTCACATTTAACACATCTGAGACGTTCCTCCTTGGAACGCTCGTTCATTTTCCACAATCGTATAATCAGTTAATACAGTATTCGAACACATTGACATTTCATGTTTATAATATTTCCATTCTTTGTTCCACTCTCTGAAAAAGACGGATGTTCAATTTTCAAAAGAAAGAGGACGTACGTTAAAACCGGATTTTAAAAGAACTTCTTAAAATCATAAAGACTTCAGAATAAAAGATCAACTCCAGAATATTTTTAAATACTAAGAAGTCAGATTATCTCAATTTAGATGAATAGACATTAAAGAGAATATTTGAATATATAAGGAACTTTATATTCGAAAGGAAACAGGCTACCAGTCAAAGACCGGACGCGCAAATATAAGTTTTTCAAATGTTTGGACGAACGCTATTTACGTTCAGTAAGGAATTAAAGATGTTGACGAACGTTCGGTTTAAGACCGAACTCTTTATTAAAGCGGACGCTCGGTATATGACCGAGCACAAATCATGACGAACGCTTGGCAAAAGGCCGAGCGCTCTTTAGGACGAACGCTCAATATGGAACCGAGCGCTCTTTAGGACGAACGCTCAATATGGAATCGAGCGCTCTTTAGGACGAACGCTCAATATGGAATCGAGCGCTCTTTAGGACGAACGCTCAGTATAAGACCGAGCGTTACTTATTTATAAAGTTTCAAATATTTATAAACATCTGAGCTGAACGAACGCTCAGACATTCAATTGGGGACGCTCGTTCACGAGCAGAATTCTTTCCAAATGAAGGAATCCCATTCTAAGTTATTTTAAGGAAAACCGAACGGTCTATGACCGTACGATGACGAGCGTCATTTTATCAAAGGGAAGATTTAAAGTTTCAGATTTTTCAACCTTAACAGAATTTTCCAGATTTCTAATTTCTAAACTTTATAACTTTCATTCCAGATTTAATTCACCTTAAATATCATCATCATATAGATCTCAACATTTTAATCATTCCAACTATACAATAACCATACTCCATTCATACGAAATCGAATCAACATGCATTTCAATCAAAATCAACAACATATATAATACATACAAGCAGTGCTCGTTCATGACAGATCAATCAAAACCAGAGATCATATTCAATAACAATGGTCGTCCATACAGCTCAAACATCATATTTTTAATACATGCAATCCAGATTACACAACATGCAAGTATAAATTAAACACATAAGCTTCCCTTACCCGGCTTGGAAATCAGACTTGTCCTAGATGTAAAAATGGCTTCGTCCAACTACGTTTTGCTTAGGTTCTTGACTCTTCCAGAACAAAATCTAACCACAGAATACAGAACACTTAGATTACATGCTTGCATGCACTGGAAACCCTATTTTTCCAGAAACCTAAGGACGAACTACGGGAAGAGGACTTACCAGTTTCAGTCCTTGAAGCTGTTCGGTCCAGTGGATAGCTCTTAGTGCAGCGGACGTTTCTACGGTGCTGAAAACGTGATTGGAGGAGAACCGTAAGGATTACAGTAGAGAGAAGTTTAGGGTTTTTTAGAGAGAAGTTGGAGAAGATGAAAGGGTGAGTTTCTGAGAAAGAAGATGAGTGGTGCAGGTGAGAGAAAGAGTTTTCGAAATCTGATTTTATTTAACTCACGTTCGTTTGAACGAACGTCTACCAAGCTGACACCTGCATACCAAACTCTGAATTGGAAGCTTCCAACGTGACAAGTGGCGTGTGTGCATGCAGAGTTTAGTGCGTTTTTAATGCACTGAGGGTGTGACGTGGTGCGTGTTTCAGAGGATGAGGTGGCTCGGTTTCAGTGCACAGCAGGGGGTTTAGCAGATTTGATAGTGTGTTTTAATGAGATAAGCATGAATTATGGGGTGTATTAATTGGATGTGACAAGGAATCATTACTGCTAATTATTTAGGGTTTCACACCATACTTGCAATTGAATCAAGAAAGTTCAAAACTTTCAACAACCCCAAGATTTGAAAAACCAAAAAAACTACAGCAAATGGTAGGTGGCAATGTTGTGTGAAGGCGAGATAAAACTTTTACAGAAGCTTAAGATAAGGAGCAAAAACCGGTCTTGTAAATTCTGTGTCTGTTGGCTGCTGAAGAGATCTAGTTCTTGGACGTGGAAATACGAAAAGTAAATGTACACATGTAAAAACCGTTAAAAAATTTAAACATTTTTTAATGACAATTAAACTACATTAATTTTGTGTACAAGATTTAAAACCAGAATAAAATATACACCATTCCAGTACAGGGTTGAAAGCTACTTTTTCTTTGGACTGTGGTGAGTTCTGAGGAAGAAGGTTTTTGCACCAAACTAGGCATATTTGCCTATAATATTACCAAAATGGGCAAATTCAACCAAATTTACGAAAATGGGGAAGTCGTGAGGGGCCCAAACGACTTCAAATGAAGAAGTCGTGCCCCTCCTGCACGACTTCACACTGTTCATAGCAACAGTGTTGAAGTCGTGCACCCCAAAAACGACTTCTGGGTCCTGTAATCGATTACCATTTTTTGGTAATCGATTACACAATGTTGAAATCCTGACCCCTGCAAGACTGAAAATGGACGAGCGTCCACTTCTCCTGCCGAGCGTCCACTTAGCTAGATGGACGAACGTCCTCTTAGCTTTCTGGACGAGCGTTCTCTCTGCCTGTCTGGACGAGCGTCGTCGAGATGCGCTCAGTGGACGCTCGGCAGGAGAAGTGGACGCTCGTCCATTTTCAGTGAACGCTCGTCCATTTTCAGTCTTGCAGGGGTCAGGATTTCAACATTGTGTAATCGATTACCAAAAAATGGTAATCGATTACAGGACCCAGAAGTCGTTTTTGGGGTGCACGACTTCAACACTGTTGCTATGAACAGTGTGAAGTCGTGCAGGGGGGTCACGACTTCTTCATTTGAAGTTGTTTGGACCCCCCACGACTTCACTTTTAGTCAATTTTTGCCTACTTTGGTAATAAATACCACATTTTTGCCTACTTTGGTAACAAAGCCGAGGAAGAAGATGAGTGGTGCAGGTGAGAGAAAGAGTTTTCGAAATCTGATTTTGTTTAACTCACGTTCGTTTGAACGAACGTCTACCAAGCTGACACCTGCATACCAAACTCTGAATTGGAAGCTTCCAACGTGACAAGTGGCGTGTGTGCATGCAGAGTTTAGTGCGTTTTTAATGCACTAAGGGTGTGACGTGGTGCGTGTTTCAGAGGATGAGGTGGCTCGGTTTCAGTGCACAGCAGGGGGTTTAGCAGATTTGATAGTGTGTTTTAATGAGATAAGCATGAATTATGGGGTGTATTAATTGGATGTGACAAGGAATCATTACTGCTAATTATTTAGGGTTTCACACCATACTTGCAATTGAATCAAGAAAGTTCAAAACTTTCAACAACCCCAAGATTTGAAAAACCAAAAAAACTACAGCAAATGGTTGGTGGCAATGTTGTGTGAAGGCGAGATAAAACTTTTACAGAAGCTTAAGATAAGGAGCAAAAACCGGTCTTGTAAATTCTGTGTCTGTTGGCTGCTGAAGAGATCTAGTTCTTGGACGTGGAAATACGAAAAGTAAATGTACACATGTACAAACCGTTAAAAAATTTAAACATTTTTTAATGACAATTAAACTACATTAATTTTGTGTACAAGATTTAAAACCAGAATAAAATATACACCATTCCAGTACAGGGTTGAAAGCTACTTTTTCTTTCAAAAATGATTCTTTGACACGGTTAAAGCAAATTACATTCATTTGACACGCGGTGGGCCCCGAAAACTGTCAACATCATGAAGGATAGTTTGGTCATTTGCTGTGCTGAGTTGGCTTGTAAAAAAGTAAATGAAACGTTGCGTTTCACTTGCTGGCTTAGGATCTGTGTGTGGGATTTCAAAGGTTTTTGCACCAAACTAGGCATATTTGCCTATAATATTACCAAAATGGGCAAATTCAACCAAATTTACGAAAATGGGGAAGTCGTGAGGGGCCCAAACGACTTCAAATGAAGAAGTCGTGCCCCTCCTGCACGACTTCACACTGTTCATAGCAACAGTGTTGAAGTCGTGCACCCCAAAAACGACTTCTGGGTCCTGTAATCGATTACCATTCTTTGGTAATCGATTACACAATGTTGAAATCCTGACCCCTGCAAGACTGAAAATGGACGAGCGTTCACTGAAAATGGACGAGCGTCCACTTCTCCTGCCGAGCGTCCACTTAGCTAGATGGACGAACGTCCTCTTAGCTTTCTGGACGAGCGTTCTCTCTGCCTGTCTGGACGAGCGTCGTCGAGATGCGCTCAGTGGACGCTCGGCAGAAGAAGTGGACGCTCGTCCATTTTCAGTGAACGCTCGTCCATTTTCAGTCTTGCATGGGTCAGGATTTCAACATTGTGTAATCGATTACCAAAAAATGGTAATCGATTACAGGACCCAGAAGTCGTTTTTGGGGTGCACGACTTCAACACTGTTGCTATGAACAGTGTGAAGTCGTGCAGGGGGGTCACGACTTCTTCATTTGAAGTTGTTTGGATCCCCCACGACTTCACTTTTAGTCAATTTTTGCCCTACTTTGGTAATAAATACCACATTTTTGCCTACTTTGGTAACAAAGCCGGATTTCAAATTTCGAAGACGCTCGAGTTAACTTGCTGGCTTAGGATGTGTGGGATTTCAAATTTCAAATGTTCGAGCTAGGGTTAGGATTGAGAGAGAACGAGAGATAACGAGAGAACGAGAGAGATCGAGGGAGAAAACACAAACCCTACTCCATTGCTGCCATCGGAGGCTGGACGTGATAGGAAAAGTTTGTACCAGCGAAGGTGTAGCCGAAGGCAAAGTTCGTACCGGACGTGGTCGATGTGGAGCGCGGAAGGTTTGTCCCCTTTCTTATTTCTCCCCTTTGTACCGTTTGAATAATATAAAGTATGATACTGTTGTTCCTTTGTTCTTTTCTCATAATTTGTCTATCTTTGTTTTTATTTTTGGTATATTATCGGAAACCCTAGACTAAAGGGGGAAATGTCGTGAGAGATAAAATTCTGGATTGGGCAAACTTGTAGGATTATTTACTGTCCTTAGTGTTTTTGGGCTTGGTTTGCTTATTTGCAAAAGGGAATATTGCAATAAATGGATGAAGTGTGAGATGATTAGAAGAAATGGAAAAAGGGTAGTGTGGCTTTTGCACCAAAGTAGGCAAATATGCCTCTAATATTACCAAAATGGGCAAATTCAAACCATATTACGAAAATGGGGAAGTCGTGAGGGGCCCAAACGACTTCAAATGAAGAAGTCGTGCCCCTCCTGCACGACTTCACACTGTTCATAGCAACAGTGTTGAAGTCGTGCACCCCAAAAACGACTTCTGGGTCCTGTAATCGATTACCATTTTTTGGTAATCGATTACACAATGTTGAAATCCTGACCCCTGCAAGACTGAAAATGGACGAGCGTTCAATGCAAATGGACGAGCGTCCACTTCTCCTGCCGAGCGTCCACTTTTGGTGCAAGGCGGAAGAGACGCTCGTCCAGGCAGAAGCGGACGCTCGTCCAGGCAGAATAGGACGCTCGTCCAGCCAGGCAGAAGAGGACGCTCGTCCAGCCAGGAAGAAGAGGACGCTCGTCCAGCCAGGCAGAGAGAACGCTCGTCCAGAAAGCTAAGAGGACGTTCGTCCATCTAGCTAAGAGGACGCTCGTCGAGATGCGCTCAGTGGACGCTCGGCAGGAGAAGTGGACGCTCGTCCATTTTCAGTGAACGCTCGTCCACATACAGATCGTCCGCGCCCGGGCGCGCGATTCTTTCAGAAAGTTTCAACACTCTGTAATCGATTACCAAATCAATGTAATCGATTACAGGATCCAGAAGTCGTTTTTGGGATGCACGACTTCAACACTGTACCTATGAACAGTGTGAAGTCGTGCAGGGGGGGCACGACTTCTTCTTTTGAAGTCGTTTTGGCCCCCCACGACTTCACTTTCGGTCAAATTTTGCCTATTTTGGTAATAAAGAAGGCATATTTGCCTACTTTGGTGCAAAAGCCGGGTAGTGTCGATGGAGAGCTAGAGAGTGAAAAAGTTCCACGAAATCAGAGGGAATAGTGATTGGAATAGTTTGCAAAATGGCACCCACCCAGCACGGTTATTCTGCTCAGCAGCAGCACGAAATGCAACGCAAACGTTTCTAACTGTCTTGGCGCCAATGCTGGAGCTACTTCCCATGAACTGATTGAAATGATTCCCCTTTTTGTTATAGTCCGAAAACTCCCTGTCCATGCTGCATTCGCTCCCTCTATGTTCCTTAATTATTTTGTGTTTGATGATATTTTTTTTGCGTTAGAAAAAGGGAAATATTGTCATGAGAGTTGAACATCAGTTTAAGGTGTCCTGAATTTTTCATACATTTGCTTCTGGCACCATTTTATTTTTAATTTATGTATTGTATATGTTATGTACCTGCATCCACTGTTTTTTACTGAGAGATAAATTTGCTTTGGAATCCATCACATATATTTTATTTCTATCACTACTAGGTTGCCCTTTCTTGGTCAGTTGTATTAGCATTTTGCATTGTGCCCTGTTTGCCCCTAGATATATTGCGTGATTATGTTGTTTGTGGTTTGTATATGGTGTTTGGCCACTGTTATTTATAACTCCTTGGATTTTATGTAGAGAATGGTTTCATCTAATTTATGAATTTAAATATAGAGTATTCTTTCATAGAGCTAAGTGCTTGATTAACACCAAAAGTTTCTTTGTCCATTTTTTCTGTTTCTAGTGTCCTTGTGGAATCAGCTCTTACGAAATTAATTGTTTTGCATGTATTACCCTATGACAATTGATGCAGGAGTTAGATTTTACAAATGTTGGTGAACTTGAAGATTGCATGATTACCCTATGACAAATGTATGTATTCCCTTCCCCAGAGTATTTAATGCTTTCCTACTATCCACACAATCATTAACCACATACGATTAACAACATAACCACTTCCTGCAGCTCGTTACTCAACTCATGCATGCATAAAGGGTCTTAAAAACCAACCTCAGTCAACGACATAGCGACAAAAACAAACTCAAAAGTCTAAAAAACCACCTCCCCAATTTTAAACCGACCCCGTATCACGCCTACACCCTAGGGTCAAAATGAAACTCAAAAGACTCAACCTTTTTACTACTCTGCTTCCTGTCGCACCACACATAAAGCTCCTACATAAAACACGTTACCAGCAAAGCAACCCCAACCCCGCCTCCAACATAGAACACATCACCAACAAACCAACCCCACCTCCCATCAACCCAAAAATCAGAGATTGGTCCCCCACAACCCTACATCAATAAACCGATGTACAAAAAAATTACATTGCGACAAAAACTACACAAATCTGTACCGTAAATAGAAAATAAAAAATCAAAAACCTGTACCGTAAAATCCGAACACCAAACGCGCGACACAAATCCAGTTTCTTGATGGAAACGCGCGACACAAATCCGAAGACGAAACGCGCGACACAAATCCGAAGACCAAACCTGGACCGTAAAATCAAACGACTAAGGTGTCTAAAAGATGGGGATTTCGAATC
>NW_028274545.1:0-34674 GCF_029865625.1 Vigna umbellata
CGTCCACTTTGTCCACTTCGTCAAGTTCGTCAATTTCATCAATTTCGTCCACTTCCTCCACATCGTCCACTTCGTCCACCTCGTCCACATCCTCCATTTCGTCACTTGCTCCACTTCCTAAACTTCGTTCATTTCGTCCACTTCGTCAACTTCGTCCATTTCCTCCACTTCGTAAACTTCGTCCACTTCGTCAACTTCGTCCACTTCGTCAACATTGTCCACTTCCTCCACTTCCTCCACTTACTCCACTTCTTCCACTTCTTCCACTTCCTCCACTTCCTCCACTTCCTCCCTTCTCGTCGACTTCGTCCATTTCGTCCACTTCGTCGAGTTCGTCCACTTCGTGAGCTTCGTCCATTTCCTCCACTTCGTCCACTTCGTAAACTTCATCCACTTCTTCAACTTCGTCAACTTCGTCCACTTCCTCCACTTCTTTCACTTCTTCCACTTCCTCCAATTTCGTCCACTTCGTCCCCTTCGTCCACTTTCATCCACTTCCTCCACTTCCTCCACTTCCTTCGCTTCCTTCAGTTCCTCCACTTCCTCCACTTTCTCCACTTCCTCCACTTTGTCACTTCGTCCACTTCTTCCACTTCGTCCACTTCGTGCACTTCCTCCACTTCCTCCACTTGGTCCAGTTCGTCCACTTCTTCCACTTTCTCAACTTGGTCAACTTCGTCTACTTCGTCAACTTCGTCCACTTCGCCAAATTCGTCCACTTCCTCCCTTCCTCCCCTTCCTCAAATTCCTCCACTTCGTCCACTTTGTCCACTTCGTCAAGTTCGTCAATTTCATCAACTTCGTCCACTTCCTCCACATCGTCCACTTCGTCCACCTCGTCCACTTCCTCCATTTCGTCACTTGCTCCACTTCCTAAACTTCGTCCATTTCGTCCACTTCGTCAACTTCGTCCATTTCCTCCACTTCGTAAACTTCGTCCACTTCGTCAACTTCGTCCACTTCATCGACTTCCTCCACTTACTCCACTTCTTCCACTTCTTCCACTTCCTCCACTTCCTCCACTTCGTCGACTTCGTCCATTTCGTCCACTTCGTCGAGTTCGTCCACTTCGTGAGCTTCGTCCATTTCCTCCACTTCGTCCACTTCGTAAACTTCATCCACTTCTTCAACTTCGTCAACTTCGTCCACTTCCTCCACTTCTTCACTTCTTCCACTTCCTCCAATTTCGTCCACTTCGTCCCCTTCGTCCACTTCATCCACTTCCTCCACTTCCTCCACTTCCTTCGCTTCCTTCAGTTCCTCCACTTCCTCCACTTTCCTCCACTTCCTCCACTTTGTCAACTTCGTCCCCTTCGTCCACTTCTTCCACTTCGTGCACTTCGTCCACTTCGTCAACTTCCTTCACTTCCTTCACTTCCTCCACTTCCTCCACTTCGTCAACGTCGTCCACTTACTCCACTTCCTCCACTTCCTTCACGTCCTCCACTTTGTTTAACTTCGTCCACTTCATCGACTTCGTCTACTTCGTCAACTTCGTTAACTTCGTCAACTTCGTCCACGTCATCCACTTCCTCCACCTCCTTCAGTTCCTCCAATTCCTCCACTTCCTCCACTTCGTCAACTTCGTCAACTTCATCCACTTCGTCCACTTCGTCCACTTCGTCCACTTCGTCCACTTCGTCCACTTCGTCCACGTCGTCCACTTCGTCCACTTCGTCAACTTCGTCCACTTCGTACACCTCGTAGTCTTCGTGCACTTCCTCCACTTCGTCAACTTCCTCCACTTCCTCAACTTCGTCCACTTCGTCCACTTCCTCAACTTCGTCCACTTCGTCCACTTCGTCAACTTCTTCCACCTTGTCAACTTCTGCCACTTCGTCCACTTTGTCGACTTCTTCCACTTCGTTCACTTCTTCCACTTCTTCAACTTGGTCCACTTAGTCAACTTTGTCCACTTCGTCAACTTCCTCCACTTCCTCCACTTCGTCCACTTCCTCCTCTTCCTCCACTTCCTCCACTTCCTCCACTTGGTCTACTTCGTCCACTTCGTCAACTTCGTCAACTTCGTCCAGTTTGTCAACTTCGTCATGTTCGTCAACTTCGTCCACTTCTTCCACTTCCTCCACTTCGTCCACTTCGTCCACTTCCTCCACTTTGTCAACTTCCTCCACTTCCTCCACTTCGTCTACCTCCTCCACTTCCTCCACTTACTCCACTTCTTCCACTTCCTCCACTTCCTCCACTTCGTCCACTTGGTCCACTTCGTCAACTTCCTCCACTTCCTCCACTTCCTCCACTTCCTCCACTTCCTCCACTTCCTCCACTTCCTCAACTTCGTCCACTTCCTCCACTTCCTCCACTTCCTCCACTTCGTCAACTTCCTCCATTTCCTCAACTTCGTCGACTTCGTCCACTTCGTCTACTTCGTCCACTTCGTCAACTTCGTCCACTTCGTCAACTTCTTCCACTTTGTCAAGTGCCTCCACTTCGTCCAGTTCCTCCACTTTCTGGACTTCGTCCACTTCGTCAACTGCGTCCACTTCCTCCACTTCCTCCACTTCGTCCATTTCCTCCACTTCATCCACTTCCTCCACTTCCTCCACTTCGTCAACTTCCTCAATTTCGTCAACTTCGTCCATTTCGTCCACCTCCTCCACTTCCTCCACTTACTCCACTTCTTCAACTTCCTCCGCTTCCTCCACTTCGTCAACTTCGTCCACTTCGTCCACCTCCTCCACTTCCTCCACTTACTCCACTTCTTCCACTTCCTCCACTTCCTCCACTTCGTCAACCTCGTCCACTTCTTCCACTTCGTCCACTTCGTCCACTTCGTCCTCTTTGTCCACTTCGTCAACTTCGTCCACTTCCTCCACTTCCTCCACTTCCTTCACTTCGTCACCTTCCTCCACTTCCTCAACTTCGTCCACTTCGTCTACTTCGTCCACTTCGTCAACTTGGTCCACTTGCTCCAATTCGTCAACTTCGTCAACTTCTTCCACTTCGTCAACTTCCTCCACTTCGTCCACTTCCTCCACTTCCTCGACTTCGTCCACTTCGTCCACTTCGTCAACTATATCCATTTCCTCCACTTCGTCCAGTCGTCCACTTCGTACACCTCATACTCTTCGTCCACTTCGTCCACTTCGTCCACTTCCTCCACTTCCTCCACTTCCTCCACTTCCTCCACTTCCTCCACTTCCTCCACTTGCCCGACCTCCTCCACTTCGTCCAGTTCCTCCAATTCCTACACTTCCTCCACTTCGTCCATTTTGTACACTTCGTACACTTCGCCAATTCGTCCACTTCTTCCACTTCGTCCACTTCTTCCACTTCTTCAACTTGGTCCTCTTAGTCAACTTTGTCTACTTTTCCACTTCTCCACTTCGTAAACTTCGTCCACTTCCTCCACTTCATCCACTTCCTCCACTTCGTCCACTTCTTCCACTTCGTCCACTTCGTCAACTTCCTCCACTTCCTCCACTTCCTCCACTTCCTCAACTTCCTCCACTTCCTCCACTTCCTCCACTTCCTCCACTTCCTCCACTTCCTCGCCTTAGTCCACTTCGTCCACTTCGTCAACTTCCTCCACTCCCTCCACTTCCTGGACTTTCTGCACTTCCTCCACTTCCTCCACTTCCTCCGCTTCCTCCACTTCCTCCACTTCCTCCACTTCGTCCACTTCCTCCACTTCGTCCACTTCGTTCACTTCGTCAACTTCGTCAACTTCGTCCATTTCCTCCACTTCGTCCACTTCGTACTCTTCGTCCACTTCCTCCACTTCCTCCAGTTCGTCAACTTCCTCCACTTCCTCAATTTTGTCCACTTCTTCCACTTCCTCCACTTCCTCCACTTCCTCCACGCCCTCCACTTCGTCAACTTCCTCCACTTCCTCAACTTCGTCCACTTCGTCAACTTCGTCAACTTCGTCGACTTCGTCCACTTCTTCAACTTCTTCCACTTCGTCGACTTCCTCCACTTCCTCCACTTCCTCCACTTCCTCCACTTCCTCCACTTCGACCACTTCGTACACCTCGTACTCTTCGTCCACTTCCTCCACTTCGTCCACTTCCTGCACTTAGTCCACTTCCTCCAATTCCTCCACTTCCTCCACTTCCTCCACTTCCTCCACTTCCTCCACTGCCTCCACTTCCTCCACTTCATCAACTTCGTCCACTTCGTCCACTTCGTCCACTTCATCAACCTCGTCCCCTTCGTCAACTTCATCCAGTTCCTCAACTTCGTCCACTTCGTACACTTGGTCAACTTCGTGCACTTCTTCCACTTCGTCCACTTCATCCACTTCGTCCACTTCGTCCACTTCGTCAACTTCGTCCACTTTGTCAACTTCCTCCACGTCCTCCACTTCCTCCACTTCCTCAACTTCGTCCATTTCCTCCACTTCTTCCACTTCGTCCACTTCTTCCCCTTCTTCAACTTGGTCCTCTTAGTAAACTTTGTCCACTTTTTCCACTTCTCCACTTGGTAAACTTCGTCCACTTCGTCCACTTCGTCCACTTCGTCCACTTCGTCCACTTCGTCCACTTCGTCCACTTCGTCCACTTCGTCCACTTCGTCAACTTCCTCCACTTCCTCCACTTCCTCCACTTCCTCAACTTCCTCCACTTCCTCCACTTCCTCCACTTCCTCCACTTCGTCAACATCGTCAACTTCATCCACTTCATCCACTTCGTCAACTTCGTCTAGTTCCTCAACTTCGTCCACTTTGTACACTTGGTCCACTTCGTGCTCTTCTTCCACTTCGTCCACTTCTTCCACTTCTTCAACTTGGTCCACTTAGTCCAATTCGTCCACTTCCTCCACTTCGTCCACTTCATCCACTTCGTCCACTTCGTCAACTTCCTGCACTTCGTCAACTTGCTCCAATTCCTCCAGTTCGTCCACTTCGTGAACTTCGTCCACTTTCTCCACTTCCTCCACTTCTTCCTCCACTTCCTTCACTTCCTCCATTTCCTCCACTTCCTCCACTTCCCCCACTTGTTCAACTTCCTCCACTTCGTCAACTTCCTCCACTTCGTCCAGTTCATCCACCTCGTGCACTTCGTCCACTTCGTCCATGTCGTCCTCTTCGTCAACTTTCTCCACTTCCTCAACTTCCTCCACTTCGTCTAGTTCCTCAACTTCGTCCACTTCGTGCACCTCGTCCACTTCTTCCACTTCCTGAACTTCGTCCACTTCGTCAACTTCGTCCACTTCGTCAACTTCGTCCACTTCATCCACTTCCTCCACTTACTCCACTTCCTTTGCTTCCTCCACTTTCTCTACTTCGTCCACTTCGTCAACTTCATCCACTTCATCCAGTTCGTCCACTTCTTCCACTTCTTCAACTTCGTCACCTTCGTCCACTTCGTGCACTTCCTCCAATTCGTCCACTTCGTCCATTTTGTCAACTTGGTCAGCTTCGTCCACTTCGTCAACTTCGTCCACTTCGTCCACTTCCTCCACTTCCTCGACTTCGTCCACTTCGTCCAGTTCGTCAACTTCGTCCACTTTTTCAACGTCGTCCACTTCGTCCATTTCGTCCACTTCCTCCACTTTCTGAACTTCGTCAACTTCGTCCACCTCGTCAACTTCGTCATTTTCCTCCACTTCGTCCACTTCCTAGCCTTCGTCCACTTCGTCAACTTCGTCCACTTCGTCAACTTCGTCCACTTCCTCCACTTCCTTCAATTTCCTCCACTTCCTCCAATTCCTCCAGTTCGTCCAGTTCGTCCATTTTGTCCACTTCGTGCACTTCGTCCCTTTCTTCCACTTCCTGAACTTCGTCCAGTTCGTCCGCTTCCTCCACTTCGTCCACGTCGTCCACTTCGTCAACTTCCTCCACTTCCTCCACTTCCTCGAGTTCGTCCAGTTCGCCCTTTTCGTCCACTTCATCCACTTCGTTCACTTCGTCCACTTCGTCAACTTCTTCCGCTTCGTCAACTTCCTCCACTTCCTCCACTTGGTCCAGTTCGTCCACTTCTTCCACTTTGTCAATTTGGTCAACTTCCTCCCCTTCCTCAAATTCCTCCACTTCGTCCACTTCGTCCACTTTGTCCACTTCGTCAAGTTCGTCAATTTCATCAATTTCGTCCACTTCCTCCACATCGTCCACTTCGTCCACCTCGTCCACATCCTCCATTTCGTCACTTGCTCCACTTCCTAAACTTCGTTCATTTCGTCCACTTCGTCAACTTCGTCCATTTCCTCCACTTCGTAAACTTCGTCCACTTCGTCAACTTCGTCCACTTCGTCAACATTGTCCACTTCCTCCACTTCCTCCACTTACTCCACTTCTTCCACTTCTTCCACTTCCTCCACTTCCTCCACTTCCTCCCTTCTCGTCGACTTCGTCCATTTCGTCCACTTCGTCGAGTTCGTCCACTTCGTGAGCTTCGTCCATTTCCTCCACTTCGTCCACTTCGTAAACTTCATCCACTTCTTCAACTTCGTCAACTTCGTCCACTTCCTCCACTTCTTTCACTTCTTCCACTTCCTCCAATTTCGTCCACTTCGTCCCCTTCGTCCACTTTCATCCACTTCCTCCACTTCCTCCACTTCCTTCGCTTCCTTCAGTTCCTCCACTTCCTCCACTTTCTCCACTTCCTCCACTTTGTCAACTTCGTCCACTTCTTCCACTTCGTCCACTTCGTGCACTTCGTCCACTTCCTCCACTTGGTCCAGTTCGTCCACTTCTTCCACTTTCTCAACTTGGTCAACTTCGTCTACTTCGTCAACTTCGTCCACTTCGCCAAATTCGTCCACTTCCTCCCCTTCCTCCCCTTCCTCAAATTCCTCCACTTCGTCCACTTTGTCCACTTCGTCAAGTTCGTCAATTTCATCAACTTCGTCCACTTCCTCCACATCGTCCACTTCGTCCACCTCGTCCACTTCCTCCATTTCGTCACTTGCTCCACTTCCTAAACTTCGTCCATTTCGTCCACTTCGTCAACTTCGTCCATTTCCTCCACTTCGTAAACTTCGTCCACTTCGTCAACTTCGTCCACTTCATCGACTTCCTCCACTTACTCCACTTCTTCCACTTCTTCCACTTCCTCCACTTCCTCTACTTCGTCGACTTCGTCCATTTCGTCCACTTCGTCGAGTTCATCCACTTCGTGAGCTTCGTCCATTTCCTCCACTTCGTCCACTTCGTAAACTTCATCCACTTGTTCAACTTCGTCAACTTCGTCCACTTCCTCCACTTCTTTCACTTCTTCCACTTCCTCCAATTTCGTCCACTTCGTCCCCTTCGTCCACTTCATCCACTTCCTCCACTTCCTCCACTTCCTTCGCTTCCTTCAGTTCCTCCACTTCCTCCACTTTCTCCACTTCCTCCACTTTGTCAACTTCGTCCCCTTCGTCCACTTTTTCCACTTCGTGCACTTCGTCCACTTCGTCAACTTCCTTCACTTCCTTCACTTCCTCCACTTCCTCCACTTCGTCAACGTCGTCCACTTACTCCTCTTCCTCCACTTCCTTCACGTCCTCCACTTTGTTAACTTCGTCCACTTCATCGACTTCGTCTACTTCGTCAACTTCGTTAACTTCGTCAACTTCGTCCACGTCATCCACTTCCTCCACCTCCTTCAGTTCCTCCAATTCCTCCACTTCCTCCACTTCGTCAACTTCGTCAACTTCATCCACTTCGTCCACTTCGTCCACGTCGTCCACTTCGTCCACTTCTTCCACTTCCTGAACTTCGTCCACTTCGTCAACTTCGTCAACTTCGTCCCCTTCGTCCACTTCATCCACTTCCTCCACTTCCTTCGCTTCCTCCACTTCCTCCACTTCCTCCACTTCCTCCACTTTCTCCACTTCCTCCACTTTGTTAACTTCCTCCACTTCGTCAACTTCGTCCACTTCGTCCACTTCTTCAACTCCGTCCACTTCGTGCACTTCGTCCACTTCGTCCACTTCGTCAACTTCCTCCACTTCGTCAACTTCGTCCACTTCGTCCACTTCTTCCACTTCGTCCACTTCGTCCACTTCTTCCACTTCGTCCACTTCGTGCACTTCGTGCACTTCGCCCACTTCATCAACTTCCTCCACTTCCTCCACTTCGTCCATTTCGTCAACTTCTTCCACTTTCTCCACTTCCTGAACTTCGTCCACTTCTTCCACTTCGTCCACTTCGTCCACTTCGTCAACTTCCTCCACTTCGTCAACTTCGTCAACTTCGTTAAGTTCTTCCATTTCCTCCACTTCGTCCAGTTCGTCCATTTCGTCCACTTCGTGCACTTCGCCCACTTCTTCCACTTCCTGAACTTCGTCCACTTCGTCCACTTCGTCAACTTCGTCCACTTCCTCCACTTCGTCCATTTCGTCCGCTTCCTCCACTTCGTCCACGTCGTCCACTTCGTCCACGTCGTCCACTTCGTCAACTTCGTCCACTTACTCCACTTCCTCCACTTCCTCCACTTCGTCTAGTTCGACCAGTTCGTCCAGTTCGTCCACTTCGTGCACTTCGTCCACTTCTTCCACTTCCTGAACTATGTCCACTTCGTCAACTTCGTCTACTTCCTCCACTTCCTCCACTTCCTCCACTTCGTCCACTTCTCCACTTCCTCCACTTCCTCCACTTCGTCTACTTCGTCCACTTCGTCCACCTCCTCCACTTACTCCACTTACTCCACTTCTTCCACTTCCTCCACTTCTCCAACTTCATCCAACTCGGTCCACTTGGTCAACTTCGTCAACTTCGTCCACTTCCTCTACTTCCTCCACTTCTTTCACTTCCTCCACTTCGTCAACTTCGTCCACTTCTTCCACTTCGTCAACTTCTTCCACTTCGTCAACTTCGTCCACTTCCTCCAGTTCCTCTACTTCCTCCACTTCGTCAACTTCGTCAACTTCGTCCACTTCCTCCACTTCGTCGACTTCATCCACTTCCTCCACTTGGTCCACTTCGTCCACTTCGTCCACTTCGTCCACTCTTCCACTTCGTCAACTTCCTCCACTTCCTCCACATCCTCCACTTCCTCAACTTCGTCCACTTCGTCAAGTTCGTCCACTTTGCCAATTTCCTCCATTTTCTTCACTTCGTCCACTTCCTCCACTTCCTTCACTTCGTCGACTTCCTCCTCTTCCTCCACTTCGTCCACTTCGTCAACTTCTTCCACTTCGTCAACTTCCTCCACCTCGTCCACATCGTCAACTTCCTCCACTTCCTGAAGTTCGTCCACTTCGTCAACTTCGTCCACTTCCGCCACTTCGTCCACTTCGTCCACTTCCTCCACTTCAATCACTTCCTCCACTTCGACAACTTCCTCAACTTCGTCCACTTCTTCCACTTCGTCCACTTCGTCCACTTCGTCAACTTCGTCAACTTCGTCAACTTCCTCCACTTCGTCTACTTCCTCCACTTCCTCCACTTCCTAAATTTCCTCCACTTCGTCCACTTCATCAACTTCGTCAACTTCGTCCACTTCTTCCACTTCGTCCATTTCGTCCACTTCCTCCACTTCCTCCACTTCCTCCACTTCGTCAACTTCGTGCACTTCGTCAACGTCGTCCACTTACTCCACTTCCTCCACTTCCTCCACTTCCTCCACTTCGTTAACTTCGTCCACTTCGTCGACTTCGTCAACTTCGTCTACTTCATCAACTTCCTTAACTTCGTCAACTTCGTTAACTTCGTCAACTTCGTCCACGTCGTCCACTTCGTACACTTCCTCCACTTCTTCTTCCACCTCCTTCAGTTCATCCATTTCCTGGACTTCCTCCACTTCCTCCACTTCGTCAACTTCGTCCACTTCGTCAACTTCCTCCAATTCCTCCACTTCCTCCACTTCGTCTAGTTCATCTACTTCGTCCACTTCGTGCACTTCGTCCACTTCTTCCACTTCCTGAACTTCGTGCACTTCGTCAACTTCGTCTACTTCGTCTACTTCCTCCACTTCCTCCACTTCCTCCACTTCCTCCACTTCTCCACTTCCTCCACTTCCTCCACTTCCTCCACTTCCTCCACTTCCTCCACTTCGTCTACTTCGTCCACTTCGTCCACCTCCTCCACTTACTCCACTTACTCCACTTCTTCCACTTCCTCCACTTCGTCAACTTCACCTAACTCGGTCCACCTCGTAAACTTCGTCAACTTTGTCAACTTCGTCCACTTCCTCCACTTCGTCAACTTCATCCACTTCGTCAACTTCATCCACTTCGTCAACTTCATCCACTTCGTCCACTTGGTCCACTTCGTCCACTTCCTCCACTTGGTCCACTTCGTCCACTTCGTCCATTTCGTCCATTTCGTCCACTTCGTCAACTTCTTCCACTTCGTCAACTTCCTCCACTTCCTCCACTTCGTCCACTACCTCCACTTCCTCAACTTAGTCCACTTCGTCCACTTCGTCAACTTCCTCCACTTTCTTCACTTCGTCCACATCCACCACTTCCTTCACTTCGTCGACTTCCTCCAATTCCTCCACTTCGTCCACTTCGTCAACTTCTTCCACTTCGTCAACTTCCTCCACCTCTTCCACTTCGTCCACTTCCTCCACTTCCTGAACTTCGTCCACTTCGTCAACTTCGTCCACTTCCGCCACTTCCTGCACTTCGTCCACTTCCTCCACTTCCATCACTTCCTCCACTTCGTCAACTTCCTCAACTTCGTCCACTTCGTCCACTTCTTCAACTTCGTCAACTTCTTCCACTTCGTCAACTTCCTCCACTTCCTCCACTTCCTCCACTTCCTGAATTTCGTCCACTTCGTCCATTTCGTCAACTTCCTCCACTTCCTCCACTTCGTCCATTTCGTCCACTTCGTCCACTTCCTCCACTTCCTCCACTTCCTCCACTTCCTCCACTTCCTCCACGTCCTCCACTTCGTCAACTTCGTCCACTTCGTCAACGTCGTGCACTTAATCCACTTCCTCTACTTCGTTAACTTCGTCCATTTCGTCAACTTCGTCAACTTCGTCAACTTCGTTAACTTCGTCAACTTCGTCCACGTCGTCCACTTCCTCCACTTCTTCCTCCACCTCCTTTAGTTCCTCCATTTCCTCCACTTCCTCCACTTCCTCCACTTCGTCAACTTCGTCCACTTCGTCTACTTCACCACTTCGTCCACTTCGTCAACTTCCTCCACTTCGTCAACTTACTCCACATCGTCCAGTTCGTCCATTTCGTCCACTTCGAGCACTTCGTCCACTTCTTCCACTTCCTGAACTTCGTCCACTTCGTCCGCTTCCTCCACTTCGTCCACGTCGTCCACTTCGTCAACTTCCTCCACTTCCTCCAGTTCGTCCACTTCGTCCACTTCGTCCACTTCGTACACTTCGTCTAATTCTTACACTTCCTGAACTTCGTCCACTTCGTCAACTTCGTCTACTTCCTCCACTTCCTCCACTTCCTCCACTTCCTCCACTTCTCCACTTCCTCCACTTCCTCCACTTCGTCTACTTCGTTCACTTCGTCCACCTCCTCCACTTACTCCACTTACTCCACTTACTCCACTTCTTCCACTTCCTTCACTTCCTCCACTTCGTCAACTTCATCCAACTCTGTCCACTTCGTCCACTTCCTCTACTTCCTCCACTTCCTTCACTTCCTCCACTTCGTCAACTTCGTCCACTTCTTCCACTTCTTCCACTTCGTCAACTTCGTCCACTTCCTCAACTTCCTCAACTTCCTCCACTTCCTCCACTTCCATCACTTCCTCCACTTCCTCCACTTCCTCCACTTCATCTACTTCCTCCACTTGGTCCACTTCGTCCACTTCCTCCACTTGGTCCACTTCGTCCACTTCCTCCACTTCCTCCACTTCCTCCACTTCCTCCACTTCCATCACTTCCTCCACTTCGTCAACTTCCTCAACTTCGTCCACTTCCTCCACTTCGTCCACTTCCTCCACTTCCTCCACTTCCTCCACTTGGTCCACTTCCTCCACTTCCTCCACTTCTTCCTCCACTTCCTCCATTTTCTCCACTTCCTCCACTTCCTCCACTTGGTCAACTTCCTGCACTTCGTCAACTTCGTCCACTTCATCCACTTCGTGCACTTCGTCCACTTCGTCAACTTTTTCTACTTCCTCCACCTCCTCCACTTCGTCCACTTCCTCCACTTGGTCCACTTCCACAACTTCTTCCTCCACTTCCTCCATTTTCTCCACTTCCTCCACTTCCTCCACTTGGTCAACTTCCTCCACTTCGTCAACTTCGTCCACTTCATCCACTTCGTGCACTTCGTCCACTTCGTCAACTTTCTCTACTTCCTCCACCTCCTCCACTTCGTCCACTTCCTCCACTTGGTCCACTTCGTCCACTTCGTCCACTTCGTCCGCTTCGTCAACTTCTTCCATTTCGTCAACTTCCTCCAGTTCCTCCACTTTGTCCACTTCCTCAACTTCCTGAATTTCGTCCACTTCGTCCATTTCGTCAACTTCCTCCACTTCCTCCACTTCGTCCTTTTCGTCCACTTTGTCCACTTCCTCCACTTCCTCCACTTCCTCCACTTCCTCCACTTTCTCCACGTCCTCCACTTCGTCAACTTCGTCCACTTCGTCAACGTCGTCCACTTAATCCACTTCCTCCACTTCGTTAACTTCGTCCATTTCGTCGACTTCGTCAACTTCGTCTACTTCGTCAACTTCGTCAACTTCGTCCACGTCGTCCACTTCCTCCACTTCTTCCTCCACCTCCTTTAGTTCCTCCATTTCCTCCACTTCCTCCACTTCCTCCACTTCGTCAACTTCGTCCACTTCGTCTACTTCGTCCACTTCGTCCACTTCGTCAACTTCCTCCACTTCGTCAACTTACTCCACATCGTCCAGTTCGTCCATTTCGTCCACTTCGAGCACTTCGTCCACTTCTTCCACTTCCTGAACTTCGTCCACTTCAACAACTTCGTCCACTTCCTCCACTTCGTCCGCTTCCTCCACTTCGTCCACGTCGTCCACTTCGTCAACTTCCTCCACTTCCTCCAGTTCGTCCACTTCGTCCACTTCGTACACTTCGTCTAATTCTTACACTTCCTGAACTTCGTCCACTTCGTCAACTTCGTCTACTTCCTCCACTTCCTCCACTTCCTCCACTTCGTCCACTTCTCCACTTCCTCCACTTCCTCCACTTCCTCCACTTCGTCTACTTCGTTCACTTCGTCCACCTCCTCCACTTACTCCACTTACTCCACTTCTTCCATTTCCTTCACTTCCTCCACTTCGTCAACTTCATCCAACTCTGTCCACTTCGTCCACTTCCTCTACTTCCTCCACTTCCTTCACTTCCTCCACTTCGTCAACTTCGTCCACTTCTTCCACTTCTTCCACTTCGTCAACTTCGTCCACTTCCTCAACTTCCTCAACTTCCTCCACTTCCTCCACTTCGTCAACTTCGTCCACTTCCTCCACTTCGTCAACTTCATCTACTTCCTCCACTTGGTCCACTTCGTCCACTTCCTCCACTTGGTCCACTTGGTCCACTTCGTCCACTTCGTCCACTTCGTCCACTTCCTCCACTTCCTCCACTTCCTCCACTTCCATCACTTCCTCCACTTCGTCAACTTCCTCAACTTCGTCCACTACGTCCACTTCGTCAACTTCCTCCACTTCGTCCACTTCCTCCACTTCCTGAACTTCGTGCACTTCGTCCACTTCGTCAACTTCGTCCACTTCGGCCACTTCCTCCACTTCCTCCACTTCGTCCATTTCGTCCACTTCGTCCACTTCGTCCACTTCCTCCACTTCGTCTACTTCCTCCATTTCCTCCACTTCCTCCACTTCGTCAACGTCGTCCACTTCCTCCATTTCCTCCACTTCCTCCACTTCCTCCCCTTCGTTAACTTCGTCGACCTCGTCGACTTCGTTAACTGCGTCCACTTCGTCAAGTTCGTCCACTTCCTCCACTTCCTCCACTTCCTCCACTTCGTCCACTTCCTCCACTTCCTCCACTTGGTCCACTTCGTCCACTTCCTCCACTTCTTCCTCCACTTCCTCCATTTTCTCCACTTCCTCCACTTCCTCCACTTGGTCAACTTCCTCCACTTCGTCAACTTCGTCCACTTCATCCACTTCGTGCACTTCGTCCACTTCGTCAACTTTCTCTACTTCCTCCACCTCCTCCACTTCGTCCACTTCCTCCACTTGGTCCACTTCGTCCACTTCGTCCGCTTCGTCAACTTCTTCCATTTCGTCAACTTCCTCCAGTTCCTCCACTTCGTCCACTTCCTCAACTTCCTGAATTTCGTCCACTTCGTCCATTTCGTCAACTTCCTCCACTTCCTCCACTTCGTCCATTTCGTCCACTTCCTCCACTTCCTCCACTTCCTCCACTTCCTCCACTTCCTCCACTTTCTCCACGTCCTCCACTTCGTCAACTTCGTCCACTTCGTCAACGTCGTCCACTTAATCCACTTCCTCCACTTCGTTAACTTCGTCCATTTCGTCGACTTGGTCAACTTCGCCTACTTCGTGAACTTCGTTAACTTCGTCAACTTCGTCCACGTCGTCCACTTCCTCCACTTCTTCCTCCACCTCCTTTAGTTCCTCCATTTCCTCCACTTCCTCCACTTCCTCCACTTCGTCAACTTCGTCCACTTCGTCTACTTCAACCACTTTGTGCACTTCGTCAACTTCCTCCAGTTCGTCAACTTACTCCACATCGTCCAGTTCGTCCATTTCGTCCACTTCCTCCACTTCGTCCGCTTCCTCCACTTCGTCCACGTCGTCCACTTCGTCAACTTCCTCCACTTCCTCCAGTTCGTCCACTTCGTCCACTTCGTACACTTCGTCTAATTCTTACACTTCCTGAACTTCGTCCACTTCGTCAACTTCGTCTACTTCCTCCACTTCCTCCACTTCCTCCACTTCGTCCACTTCTCCACTTCCTCCACTTCCTCCACTTCCTCCACTTCGTCTACTTCGTTCACTTCGTCCACCTCCTCCACTTACTCCAATTACTCCACTTCTTCCACTTCCTTCACTTCCTCCACTTCGTCAACTTCATCCAACTCTGTCCACTTCGTCCACTTCCTCTACTTCCTCCACTTCCTTCACTTCCTCCACTTCGTCAACTTCGTCCACTTCTTCCACTTCTTCCACTTCGTCAACTTCGTCCACTTCCTCAACTTCCTCAACTTCCTCCACTTCCTCCACTTCGTCAACTTCGTCCACTTCCTCCACTTCGTCAACTTCATCTACTTCCTCCACTTGGTCCACTTCGTCCACTTCCTCCACTTGGTCCACTTCCTCCACTTCCTCCACTTCCTCCACTTCCTCCACTTCCTCCACTTCCATCACTTCCTCCACTTCGTCAACTTCCTCAACTTCGTCCACTTCCTCCACTTCGTCCACTTCGTCAACTTCCTCCACTTCGTCCACTTCCTCCACTTCCTGAACTTCGTGCACTTCGTCCACTTCGTCAACTTCGTCCACTTCCTCCACTTCCTCCACTTCCTCCACTTCGTCCATTTCGTCCACTTCGTCCACTTCCTCCACTTCGTCTACTTCCTCCACTTCCTCCACTTCCTCCACTTCGTCAACGTCTTCCACTTCCTCCATTTCCTCCACTTCCTCCACTACCTCCCCTTCGTTAACTTCGTCGACCTCGTCGACTTCGTTAACTTCGTCCACTTCGTCAAGTTCGTCCACTTCCTCCACTTCCTCCACTTCCTCCACTTCCTCCACTTGGTCCACTTCGTCCACTTCGTCCACTTCCTCCATTTCTTCCTCCATTTCCTCCATTTTCTCCACTTCCTCCACTTCCTCCACTTCCTCCACTTGGTCAACTTCCTCCACTTCGTCAACTTTGTCCACTTCATCCACTTCGTGCACTTCGTCCACTTCGTCAACTTTCTCAACTTCCTCCACCTCCTCCACTTCGTCCACTTCCTCCACTTGGTCCACTTCGTCCACTTCGTCCACTTCGTCCGCTTCGTCAACTTCTTCCATTTCGTCAACTTCCTCCAGTTCCTCCACTTCGTCCACTTCCTCAACTTCCTGAATTTCGTCCACTTCGTCCATTTCGTCAACTTCCTCCACTTCCTCCACTTCGTCCATTTCGTCCACTTTGTCCACTTCCTCCACTTCCTCCACTTCCTCCACTTCCACCACTTTCTCCACGTCCTCCACTTCGTCAACTTCGTCCACTTCGTCAACGTCGTCCACTTAATCCACTTCCTCCACTTCGTTAACTTCGTCCATTTCGTCGACTTCGTCAACTTCGTCTACTTCGTCAACTTCGTTCACTTCGTCAACTTCGTCCACGTCGTCCACTTCCTCCACTTCTTTCTCCACCTCCTTTAGTTCCTCCATTTCCTCCACTTCCTCCACTTCCTCCACTTCGTCAACTTCGTCCACTTCGTCTACTTCAACCACTTCGTCCAGTTCGTCAACTTCCTCCACTTCGTCAACTTACTCCACATTGTCCAGTTCGTCCATTTCGTCCATTTCGAGCACTTCGTCCACTTCTTCCACTTCCTGAACTTCGTCCACTTCAACAACTTCGTCCACTTCCTCCACTTAGTCCGCTTCCTCCACTTCGTCCACGTCGTCCACTTCGTCAACTTCCTCCACTTCCTCCAGTTCGTCCACTTCGTCCACTTCGTACACTTCGTCTAATTCTTACACTTCCTGAACTTCGTCCACTTCGTCTACTTCCTCCACTTCCTCCACTTCGTCCACTTCTCCACTTCCTCCACTTCCTCCACTTCGTCTACTTCAACCACTTCGTCCACTTCGTCAACTTCCTCCACTTCGTCAACTTACTCCACATCGTCCAGTTCGTCCATTTCGTCCACTTCGAGCACTTCGTCCACTTCTTCCACTTCCTGAACTTCGTCCACTTCAACAACTTCGTCCACTTCCTCCACTTCGTCCGCTTCCTCCACTTCGTCCACGTCGTCCACTTCGTCAACTTCCTCCACTTCCTCCAGTTCGTCCACTTCGTCCACTTCGTACACTTCGTCTAATTCTTACACTTCCTGAACTTCGTCCACTTCGTCAACTTCGTCTACTTCCTCCACTTCCTCCACTTCCTCCACTTCGTCCACTTCTCCACTTCCTCCACTTCCTCCACTTCCTCCAGTTCGTCTACTTCGTTCACTTCGTCCACCTCCTCCACTTACTCCACTTACTCCACTTACTGCACTTCTTCCACTTCCTTCACTTCCTCCACTTCGTCAACTTCATCCAACTCTGTCCACTTCGTCCACTTCCTCTACTTCCTCCACTTCCTTCACTTCCTCCACTTCGTCAACTTCGTCCACTTCTTCCACTTCTTCCACTTCGTCAACTTCGTCCACTTCCTCAACTTCCTCAACTTCCTCCACTTCCTCCACTTCGTCAACTTCATCCACTTCCTCCACTTCGTCAACTTCATCTACTTCCTCCACTTGGTCCACTTCGTCCACTTCCTCCACTTGGTCCACTTGGTCACTTCGTCCACTTCGTCCACTTCGTCCACTTCCTCCACTTCCTCCATTCCTCCACTTCCTCCACTTCCATCACTTCCTCCACTTCGTCAACTTCCTCAACTTCGTCCACTTCCTCCACTTTGTCCACTTCCTCCACTTCCTCCACTTCCTCCACTTGGTCCACTTCCTCCACTTCCTCCACTTCTTCCTCCACTTACTCCATTTTCTCCACTTCCTCCACTTCCTCCACTTGGTCAACTTCCTCCACTTCGTCAACTTCGTCCTTCATCCACTTCGTGCACTTCGTCCACTTCGTCAACTTTTTCTACTTCCTCCACCTCCTCCACTTCGTCCACTTCCTCCACTTCCTCCACTTCCTCCACTTGGTCCACTTCCTCCACTTCCTCCACTTCTTCCACCACTTCCTCCATTTTCTCCACTTCCTCCACTTCCTCCACTTGGTCAACTTCCTCCACTTCGTCAACTTCGTCCACTTCATCCACTTCGTGCACTTCGTCCACTTCGTCAACTTTTTCTACTTCCTCCACCTCCTCCACTTCGTCCACTTCCTCCACTTGGTCCACTTCCTCCACTTCTTCCTCCACTTCCTCCATTTTCTCCACTTCCTCCACTTCCTCCACTTGGTCAACTTCCTCCACTTCGTCAACTTCGTCCACTTCATCCACTTCGTGCACTTCGTCAACTTTCTCTACTTCCTCCACCTCCTCCACTTCGTCCAATTCCTCCACTTGGTCCACTTCGTCCACTTCGTCCACTTCGTCCGCTTCGTCAACTTCTTCCATTTCGTCAACTTCCTCCAGTTCCTCCACTTTGTCCACTTCCTCAACTTCCTGAATTTCGTCCACTTCGTCCATTTCGTCAACTTCCTCCACTTCCTCCACTTCGTCCTTTTCGTCCACTTCCTCCACTTCCTCCACTTCCTCCACTTCCTCCACTTCCTCCACTTTCTCCACGTCGTCCACTTCGTCAACTTCGTCCACTTCGTCAACGTCGTCCACTTAATCCACTTCCTCCACTTCGTTAACTTCGTCCATTTCGTCGACTTCGTCAACTTCGTCTACTTCGTCAACTTCGTTAACTTCGTCAACTTCGTCCACGTCGTCCACTTCCTCCACTTCTTCCTCCACCTCCTTTAGTTCCTCCATTTCCTCCACTTCCTCCACTTCCTCCACTTCGTCAACTTCGTCCACTTCGTCTACTTCGTCCACTTCGTCCACTTCGTCAACTTCCTCCACTTCGTCAACTTACTCCACATCGTCCAGTTCGTCCATTTCGTCCACTTCGAGCACTTCGTCCACTTCTTCCACTTCCTGAACTTCGTCCACTTCAACAACTTCGTCCACTTCCTCCACTTCGTCCGCTTCCTCCACTTCGTCCACGTCGTCCACTTCGTCAACTTCCTCCACTTCCTCCAGTTCGTCCACTTCGTACACTTCGTACACTTCGTCTAATTCTTACACTTCCTGAACTTCGTCCACTTCGTCAACTTCGTCTACTTCCTCACTTCCTCCACTACCTCCACTTCGTCCACTTCTCCACTTCCTCCACTTCCTCCACTTCCTCCACTTCCTCCACTTCGTCTACTTCGTTCACTTCGTCCACCTCCTCCACTTACTCCACTTACTCCACTTCTTCCACTTCCTTCACTTCCTCCACTTCGTCAACTTCATCCACCTCTGTCCACTTCGTCCACTTCCTCTACTTCCTCCACTTCCTTCACTTCCTCCACTTCTTCAACTTCGTCCACTTCTTCCACTTCTTCCACTTCGTCAACTTCGTCCACTTCCTCAACTTCCTCAACTTCCTCCACTTCCTCCACTTCGTCAACTTCGTCCACTTCCTCCACTTCGTCAACTTCATCTACTTCCTCCACTTGGTCCACTTCGTCCACTTCCTCCACTTGGTCCACTTCGTCCACTTCGTCCACTTCGTCCACTTCCTCCACTTCCTCCACTTCCATCACTTCCTCCACTTCGTCAACTTCCTCAACTTCGTCCACTACGTCCACTTCGTCAACTTCCTCCACTTCCTCCACTTCCTCCACTTCCTGAACTTCGTGCACTTCGTCCACTTCGTCAACTTCGTCACTTCGTCCACTTCCTCCACTTCCTCCATTTCGTCCCTGCGTCCTTCCTCCATTTCTTCCTCACTTCGTCTACTTCCTCCACTTCCTCCACTTCCTCCACTTCGTCAACGTCGTCCATTTCCTCCATTTCCTCCACTTCCTCCACTTCCTCCCCTTCGTTAACTTCGTCCACTTCGTCAAGTTCGTCCACTTCCTCCACTTCCTCACTTCCTCCACTTGGTCCACTTCGTCCACTTCCTCCACTTCTTCCTCCACTTCCTCCATTTTCTCCACTTCCTTCACTTCCTCCACTTGGTCAACTTCCTCCACTTCGTCAACTTTGTCCACTTCATCCACTTCGTGCACTTCGTCACTTCGTCAACTTTCTCTACTTCCTCCACCTCCTCCACTTCGTCCACTTCCTCCACTTGGTCCACTTCGTCCACTTCATCCGCTTCGTCAACTTCTTCCATTTCGTCAACTTCCTCCGTTCCTCCACTTCGTCCACTTCCTCAACTTCCTGAATTTCGTCCACTTCGTCCATTTCGTCAACTTCCTCCACTTTCCTCCACTTCGTCCATTCGTCTACTTTGTCCCACTTCCTCCACTTCCTCCACTTTCTCCACGTCCTCCACTTCGTCAACTTCGTCCCTTCGTCCACTTCGTCAACGTCCTCCACTTAATCCACTTCCTCCACTTCGTTAACTTCGTCCATTTCGTCGACTTCGTCAACTTCGTCTACTTCGTCAACTTCGTTCACTTCGTCAACTTCGTCCACGTCGTCCACTTCCTCCACTTCTTTCTCCACCTCCTTTAGTTCCTCCATTTCCTCCACTTCCTCCACTTCCTCCACTTCGTCAACTTCGTCCACTTCGTCTACTTCAACCACTTCGTCCACTTCGTCAACTTCCTCCACTTCGTCAACTTACTCCACATTGTCCAGTTCGTCCATTTCGTCCATTTCGAGCACTTCGTCCACTTCTTCCACTTCCTGAACTTCGTCCACTTCAACAACTTCGTCCACTTCCTCCACTTCGTCTGCTTCCTCCACTTCGTCCACGTCGTCCACTTCGTCAACTTCCTCCACTTCCTCCAGTTCGTCCACTTCGTCCACTTCGTACACTTCGTCTAATTCTTACACTTCCTGAACTTCGTCCACTTCGTCAACTTCGTCTACTTCCTCCACTTCCTCCACTTCGTCCACTTCTCCACTTCCTCCACTTCCTCCACTTCGTCTACTTCAACCACTTCGTCCACTTCGTCAACTTCCTCCACTTCGTCAACTTACTCCACATCGTCCAGTTCGTCCATTTCGTCCACTTCGAGCACTTCGTCCACTTCTTCCACTTCCTGAACTTCGTCCACTTCAACAACTTCGTCCACTTCCTCCACTTCGTCCGCTTCCTCCACTTCGTCCACGTCGTCCACTTCGTCAACTTCCTCCACTTCCTCCAGTTCGTCCACTTCGTCCACTTCGAACACTTCGTCTAATTCTTACACTTCCTGAACTTCGTCCACTTCGTCAACTTCGTCTACTTCCTCCACTTCCTCCACTTCCTCCACTTCGTCCACTTCTCCACTTCCTCCACTTCCTCCACTTCCTCCACTTCGTCTACTTCGTTCACTTCGTCCACCTCCTCCACTTACTCCACTTACTCCACTTACTCCACTTCTTCCACTTCCTTCACTTCCTCCACTTCGTCAACTTCATCCAACTCTGTCCACTTCGTCCACTTCCTCTACTTCCTCCACTTCCTTCACTTCCTCCACTTCGTCAACTTCGTCCACTTCTTCCACTTCTTCCACTTCGTCAACTTCGTCCACTTTCTCAACTTCCTCAACTTCCTCCACTTCCTCCACTTCGTCAACTTCGTCCACTTCCTCCACTTCGTCAACTTCATCTACTTCCTCCACTTGGTCCACTTCGTCCACTTCCTCCACTTGGTCCACTTCGTCCACTTCCTCCACTTCCTCCACCTCCTCCTCCACTTCCTCCACTTCCATCACTTCCTCCCTTCGTCAACTTCCTCAACTTCGTCCACTTCCTCCACTTCGTCCACTTCCTCCACTTCCTCTACTTGGTCCACTTCCTCCACTTCCTCCACTTCTTCCTCCACTTCCTCCATTTTCTCCACTTCCTCCACTTCCTCCACTTGGTCAACTTCCTCCACTTCGTCAACTTCGTCCACTTCATCCACTTCGTGCACTTCGTCCACTTCGTCAACTTTTTCTACTTCCTCCACCTCCTCCACTTCGTCCACTTCCTCCACTTGGTCCACTTCCTCCACTTCTTCCTCCACTTCCTCCATTTTCTCCACTTCCTCCACTTCCTCCACTTGGTCAACTTCCTCCACTTCGTCAACTTCGTCCACTTCATCCACTTCGTGCACTTCGTCCACTTCGTCAACTTTCTCTACTTCCTCCACCTCCTCCACTTCGTCCACTTCCTCCACTTGGTCCACTTGGTCCACTTCGTCCACTTCGTCCGCTTCGTCAACTTCTTCCATTTCGTCAACTTCCTCCACTTCCTCCACTTCGTCCACTTCCTCAACTTCCTGAATTTCGTCCACTTCGTCCATTTCGTCAACTTCCTCCACTTCCTCCACTTCGTCCATTTCGTCCACTTTGTCCACTTCCTCCACTTCCTCCACTTCCTCCACTTCCTCCACTTTCTCCACGTCCTCCACTTCGTCAACTTCGTCCACTTCGTCAACGTCGTCCACTTAATCCACTTCCTCCACTTCGTTAACTTCGTCCATTTCGTCGACTTCGTCAACTTCGTCTACTTCGTCAACTTCGTTAACTTCGTCAACTTCGTCCACGTCGTCCACTTCCTCCACTTCTTCCTCCACCTCCTTTAGTTCCTCCATTTCCTCCACTTCCTCCACTTCCTCCACTTCGTCAACTTCGTCCACTTCGTCTACTTCGTCCACTTCGTCCACTTCGTCAACTTCCTCCACTTCGTCAGCTTACTCCACATCGTCCAGTTTGTCCATTTCGTCCACTTCGAGCACTTCGTCCACTTCTTCCACTTCCTGAACTTCGTCCACTTCAACAACTTCGTCCACTTCCTCCACTTCGTCCGCTTCCTCCACTTCGTCCACGTCGTCCACTTCGTCAACTTCCTCCACTTCCTCCAGTTCGTCCACTTCGTCCACTTCGTACACTTCGTCTAATTCTTACACTTCCTGAACTTCGTCCACTTCGTCAACTTCGTCTACTTCCTCCACTTCCTCCACTTCCTCCACTTCGTCCACTTCTCCACTTCCTCCACTTCCTCCACTTCCTCCACTTCGTCTACTTCGTTCACTTCGTCCACCTCCTCCACTTACTCCACTTACTCCACTTCTTCCACTTCCTTCACTTCCTCCACTTCGTCAACTTCATCCAACTCTGTCCACTTCGTCCACTTCCTCTACTTCCTCCACTTCCTTCACTTCCTCCACTTCGTCAACTTCGTCCACTTCTTCCACTTCGTCAACTTCGTCCACTTCCTCAACTTCCTCCACTTCCTCCACTTCCTCCACTTCGTCAACTTCGTCCACTTCCTCCACTTCCTCCACTTCCTCCACTTCCTCCACTTCCATCACTTCCTCCACTTCGTCAACTTCCTCAACTTCGTCCACTTCCTCCACTTCGTCCACTTCCTCCACTTCCTCTACTTGGTCCACTTCCTCCACTTCCTCACTTCTTCCTCCACTTCCTCCATTTTCTCCACTTCCTCCACTTGGTCAACTTCCTCCACTTCGTCAACTTCGTCCACTTCATCCACTTCGTGCACTTCGTCCACTTCGTCAACTTTTTCTACTTCCTCCACCTCCTCCACTTCGTCCACTTCCTCCACTTGGTCCACTTCCTCCACTTCTTCCTCCACTTCCTCCATTTTCCCACTCCTCCACTTCCTCCACTTGGTCAACTTCCTCCACTTCGTCAACTTCGTCCACTTCATCCACTTCGTGCACTTCGTCCACTTCGTCAACTTTCTCTACTTCCTCCACCTCCTCCACTTCGTCCACTTCCTCCACTTGGTCCACTTCGTCCACTTCGTCCACTTCGTCCGCTTCGTCAACTTCTTCCATTTCGTCAACTTCCTCCAGTTCCTCCACTTCGTCCACTTCCTCAACTTCCTGAATTTTGTCCACTTCGTCCATTTCGTCAACTTCCTCCACTTCCTCCACTTCGTCCATTTCGTCCACTTTGTCCACTTCCTCCACTTCCTCCACTTCCTCCACTTCCTCCACTTTCTCCACGTCCTCCACTTCGTCAACTTCGTCCACTTCGTCAACGTCGTCCACTTAATCCACTTCCTCCACTTCGTTAACTTCGTCCATTTCGTCGACTTCGTCAACTTCGTCTACTTCGTCAACTTCGTTAACTTCGTCAACTTCGTCCACGTCGTCCACTTCCTCCACTTCTTCCTCCACCTCTTTAGTTCCTCCATTTCCTCCACTTCCTCCACTTCCTCCACTTCGTCAACTTCGTCCACTTCGTCTACTTCGTCCACTTCGTCCACTTCGTCAACTTCCTCCACTTCGTCAGCTTACTCCACATCGTCCAGTTCGTCCATTTCGTCCACTTCGAGCACTTCGTCCACTTCTTCCACTTCCTGAACTTCGTCCACTTCAACAACTTCGTCCACTTCCTCCACTTCGTCCGCTTCCTCCACTTCGTCCACGTCGTCCACTTCGTCAACTTCCTCCACTTCCTCCAGTTCGTCCACTTCGTCCACTTCGTACACTTCGTCTAATTCTTACACTTCCTGAACTTCGTCCACTTCGTCAACTTCGTCTACTTCCTCCAATTCCTCCACTTCCTCCACTTCGTCCACTTCTCCACTTCCTCCACTTCCTCCACTTCCTCCACTTCGTCTACTTCGTTCACTTCGTCCACCTCCTCCACTTACTCCACTTACTCCACTTCTTCCACTTCCTTCACTTCCTCCACTTCGTCAACTTCATCCAACTCTGTCCACTTCGTCCACTTCCTCTACTTCCTCCACTTCCTTCACTTCCTCCACTTCGTCAACTTCGTCCACTTCTTCCACTTCGTCAACTTCGTCCACTTCCTCAACTTCCTCAACTTCCTCCACTTCCTCCACTTCGTCAACTTCGTCCACTTCCTCCACTTCCTCCACTTCCTCCACTTCCTCCACTTCCATCACTTCCTCCACTTCGTCAACTTCCTCAACTTCATCTACTTCCTCCACTTGGTCCAATTCGTTCACTTCCTCCACTTGGTCCACTTCGTCCACTTCGTCCACTTCGTCCACTTCCTCCACGTCCTCCACTTCCTATACTTCCATCACTTCCTCCACTTCGTCAACTTCCTCAACTTCGTCCACTTCGTCCACTTCGTCAACTTCCTCCACTTCGTCCACTTCCTCCACTTCCTGAACTTCGTGCACTTCGTCCACTTCGTCAACTTCGTCCACTTCGTCCACTTCCTCCACTTCCTCCACTTCGTCCATTTCGTCCACTTCGTCCACTTCGTCCACTTCCTCCACTTCGTCTACTTCCTCCACTTCCTCCACTTCCTCCACTTCGTCAACGTCGTCCACTTCCTCCATTTCCTCCACTTCCTCCACTTCCTCCCCTTCGTTAACTTCGTCGACCTCGTCGACTTCGTTAACTTCGTCCACTTCGTCAAGTTCGTCCACTTCCTCCACTTCCTCCACTTCCTCCACTTGGTCCACTTCGTCCACTTCCTCCACTTCTTCCTCCACTTCCTCCATTTTCTCCACTTCCTCCACTTCCTCCACTTGGTCAACTTCCTCCACTTCGTCAACTTCGTCCACTTCATCCACTTCGTGTACTTCGTCCACTTCGTCAACTTTCTCTACTTCCTCCACCTCCTCCACTTCGTCCACTTCCTCCACTTGGTCCACTTCGTCCACTTCGTCCACTTCGTCCGCTTCGTCAACTTCTTCCATTTCGTCAACTTCCTCCAGTTCCTCCACTTCGTCCACTTCCTCAACTTCCTGAATTTCGTCCACTTCGTCCATTTCGTCAACTTCCTCCACTTCCTCCACTTCGTCCATTTCGTCCACTTCCTCCACTTCCTCCACTTCCTCCACTTCCTCCACTTTCTCCACGTCCTCCACTTCGTCAACTTCGTCCACTTCGTAAACGTCGTCCACTTAATCCACTTCCTCCACTTCATTAACTTCGTCCTTTTCGTCGACTTCGTCAACTTCGTCTACTTCGTCAACTTCGTTAACTTCGTCAACTTCGTCCACGTCGTCCACTTCCTCCACTTCTTCCTCCACCTCCTTTAGTTCCTCCATTTCCTCCACTTCCTCCACTTCCTCCACTTCGTCAACTTCGTCCACTTCTTCCACTTCTTCCACTTCGTCAACTTCGTCCACTTCCTCAACTTCCTCAACTTCCTCCACTTCCTCCAATTCGTCAACTTCGTCCACTTCCTCCACTTCGTCAACTTCATCTACTTCCTCCACTTGGTCCACTTCGTCCACTTCCTCCACTTGGTCCACTTGGTCCACTTGTCCACTTCGTCCACTTCGTCCACTTCCTCCACTTCCATCACTTCCTCCACTTCGTCAACTTCCTCAACTTCGTCCACTTCCTCCACTTCGTCCACTTCGTCAACTTCCTCCACTTCATCCACTTCCTCCACTTCCTGAACTTCGTGCACTTCGTCCACTTCGTCAACTTCGTCCACTTCGTCCACTTCCTCCACTTCCTCCACTTCGTCCATTTCGTCCACTTCGTCCACTTCCTCCACTTCCTCCACTTCGTCTACTTCCTCCACTTCCTCCACTTCCTCCACTTCGTCAACGTCGTCCACTTCCTCCATTTCCTCCACTTCCTCCACTTCCTCCCCTTCGTTAACTTCGTCGACCTCGTCGACTTCGTTAACTTCGTCCACTTCGTCAAGTTCGTCCACTTCCTCCACTTCCTCCACTTCCTCCACTTCCTCCACTTGGTCCACTTCGTCCACTTCCTCCACTTCTTCCTCCACTTCCTCCATTTTCTCCACTTCCTCCACTTCCTCCACTTGGTCAACTTCCTCCACTTCGTCAACTTCGTCCACTTCATCCACTTCGTGCACTTCGTCCACTTCGTCAACTTTTTCTACTTCCTCCACCTCCTCCACTTCGTCCACTTCCTCCACTTGGTCCACTTCCTCCACTTCTTCCTCCACTTCCTCCATTTTCTCCACTTCCTCCACTTCCTCCACTTGGTCAACTTCCTCCACTTCGTCAACTTCGTCCACTTCATCCACTTCGTGCACTTCGTCCACTTCGTCAACTTTCTCTACTTCCTCCACCTCCTCCACTTCGTCCACTTCCTCCACTTGGTCCACTTCGTCCACTTCGTCCACTCCGTCCACTTCCTCCACTTCCTGAACTTCGTGCACTTCGTCCACTTCGTCAACTTCGTCCAGTTCGTCCACTTCCTCCACTTCCTCCACTTCGTCCATTTCGTCCACTTCGTCCACTTCGTCCACTTCCTCCACTTCGTCTACTTCCTCCACTTCCTCCACTTCCTCCACTTCGTCAACGTCGTCCACTTCCTCCATTTCCTCCACTTCCTCTACTTCCTCCCCTTCGTTAACTTCGTCGACCTCGTCGACTTCGTTAACTTAGTCCACTTCGTCAAGTTCGTCCACTTCCTCCACTTCCTCCACTTCCTCCACTTCCTCCACTTCTTCCTCCACTTCCTCCATTTTCTCCACTTCCTCCACTTCCTCCACTTGGTCAACTTCCTCCACTTCGTCAACTTCGTCCACTTCATCCACTTCGTTCACTTCGTCCACTTCGTCAACTTTCTCTACTTCCTCCACCTCCTCCACTTCGTCCACTTCCTCCACTTCGTCCACTTCGTCCACTTCGTCCACTTCGTCCGCTTCGTCAACTTCTTCCATTTCGTCAACTTCCTCCAGTTCCTCCACTTCGTCCACTTCCTCAACTTCCTCAACTTCGTCCGCTTCGTCAAGTTCGTCCACTTCCTCAACTTCCTCCACTTTCTTCACTTCGTCCACTTCCTCCAATTCCTTTACTTCGTCGACTTCCTCCACTTCGTCCATTTCGTCAACTTCTTCCACTTCGTCAACTTCCTCCACTTCCTCCACTTCCTCCACTTCCTGAACTTCGTCCACTTCGTCAACTTCCTCCACTTCCGCCACTTCCTCCACTTCCTCCACTTCCTCCACTTCCATCACTTCCTCCACTTCGTCAACTTCCTCAACTTCGCCTACTTCGTCCACTTCCTCCACTTCGTTCACTTCGTCCACTTCGTCCACTTCATCCACTTCGTCAACTTCCTCCACTTCGTCCAGTTCCTCCACTTCCTGAACTTCGTGCACTTCGTCCACTTCGTCAACTTCGTCCACTTCGTCCACTCCGTCCATTTCGTCCACTTCGTCCACTTCCTCCACTTCGTCTACTTCCTCCACTTCCTCCACTTCCTCCAGTTCGTCAACTTCGTCCACTTCGTCAACGTCGTCCACTTCCTCCATTTCCTCCACTTCCTCCACTTCGTCAACGTAGTCCACTTCCTCCATTTCCTCCACTTCCTCCACTTCCTCCCCTTCGTTAACTTCGTCGACCTCGTCGACGTCGTTAACTTAGTCCACTTCGTCAAGTTCGTCCACTTCCTCGACTTCCTCCACTTCCTCCACTTCCTCCACTTCCTCCACTTCCTCCACTTCTTCCTCCACTTCCTCCATTTTCTCCACTTCCTCCACTTCCTCCACTTGGTCAACATCCTCCACTTCGTCAACTTCGTCCACTTCATCCACTTCGTGCACTTCGTCCACTTCGTCAACTTTCTCTACTTCCTCCACCTCCTCCACTTCGTCCACTTCCTCCACTTGGTCAACTTCCTCCACTTCGTCAACTTCCTCCACTTCATCCACTTCGTCCATGTCGTCCACTTCGTCAACTTTCTCCACTTCCTCCACTTCCTCCACTTCGTCCAGTTCGTCCACTTCGTCCACTTCTTCCACTTCCTGAACTTCGTCCACTTCGTCAACTTCGTCCACTTCCTCCACTTCCTCCACATCCTCCACTTCTTCCTCCACTTCCTTCACTTCCTCCATTTCCTCCACTTCCTCCACTTCCTCCTCTTGGTCAACTTCCTCCACTTCGTCCACTTCGTCCACTTCGTCCACTTCATCCACTTCGTCCACTTCGTCCACGTCGTCCACTTCGTCCACTTCGTCAATTTTCTCCACTTCCTCCATTTCGTCCACTTCGTGCACTTCGTCCACTTCTTCCACTTCCTGAACTTCGTCCACTTCGTCAACTTTGTCAACTTCGTCGACTTCGTCCACTTCCTCCCCTTCGTTAACTTCGTCGACTTCGTCCACTTCCTCCACTTCCTCCATTTTCTCCACTTCCTCCACTTCCTCCACTTGGTCAACTTCCTCCACTTCGTCAACTTCGTCCACTTCATCCACTTCGTGCACTTCGTCCACTTCGTCAACTTTCTCCACTTCCTCCACCTCCTCCACTTCGTCCAGTTCGTCAACTTCGTCCACTTCGTGAACTTCGTCCACTTCTTCCACTTCCTGAACTTCATCCACTTCGTCAACTTCGTCCACTTCATCCACTTCCTCCACTTACGCCAGTTCCTTCGCCTCCTCCACTTCCTCCACTACCTCCAGTTTGTCAACTTCCTCCACCTCGTCAACTTCGTCCACTTTGTCAACTTCTTCAATTTCGTCCACTTCGTGCACTTTGTCCACTTTGTCCCCTTTGTGCACTTCGTCCACTTCGTCAACTTCCTCCACTTCGTCCACTTCCTCCACTTCCTGAACTTCGTCCACTTCCTCCACTTCGTCAACTTCGTCCACTTCGTCCACTTCCTCCACTTCCTGCACTTCGTCCATTTCGTCCACATCCTCCACTTCCTCCACTTCCTCCGGTTTGTCAACTTCCTCCACTTCACCAACTTCGTCCACTTCGTCCACTTCTTCAATTTCGTCCACTTCGTGCACTTTGTCCACTTTGTCCCCTTTGTGCACTTCGTCCACTTCGTCAACTTCCTCCACTTCGTCCACTTCCTCCACTTCCTGAACTTCGTCCCCTTCGTCCACTTCGTCAACTTCGTCGACTTCCTCCACTTCCTCCACTTCCTCCACTTCGTCCATTTCGTCCACTTCGTCCCCTTCGTCCACTTCCTCCACTTCCTCCACTTCCTCCACTTCCTCCACTTCCTCCACTTCCTCCACTTGCTCCACTTCCTCCACTTCCTCCACTTCGTCAACTTCGTCCACTTCGTCAACGTCGTCCACTTCCTCCACTTCCTCCACTTCCTCCCCTTCGTTAACTTCGTCGACTTCGTCAACTTCGTCCACTTCCTCCACTTCGTCCACTTCTTCCTCCACTTCCTCACTTCCTCCATTTCCTCCACTTCCTCCACTTCCTCCACTTCCTCCACTTGGTCAACTTCCTCCACTTCGTCAACATCCTCCACTTCATCCACTTCGTCCATGTCGTCCACTTCGTCAACTTTCTCCACTTCCTCCACTTCCTCCACTTCGTCCAGTTCGTCCACTTCGTCCACTTCTTCCACTTCCTGAACTTCGTCCACTTCGTCAACTTCGTCCACTTCCTCCCCTTCGTTAACTTCGTCGACTTCGTCAACTTCGTCTACTTCGTCAACTTCGTCCACTTCTACCACTTCGTCCACTTCTTCCACTTCATCAACTTCGTCCACTTCCTCAAGTTCCTCCACTTCCTCCACTTCCTCCACTTCGTCAACTTCGTCCACTTCCTCCACTTCGTCAACTTCATCCACTTCCTCCACTTCGTCCACTTCCTCCACTTCCTCCACTTCTTCCACTTCGTCCACTTCGTCCACTTCGTCCACTTTTTCCACTTCGTCAAGTTTGTCATTTTCGTCAACTTCGTCCACCTCCTCCACTTCCTCCACTTCCTCCACTTCCTCAACTTCCTCCACTTCCTCAACTTCGTCTACTTCGTCCACTTCTTCTACTTCGTCCACTTCGTCAACTTCGTCCACTTCGTCCAGTTCCTCCACTTCCTCCACTTCCATCACTTCCTCCACTTCGTCAACTTCCTCAACTTCGTCCACTTCGTCCACTTCGTCAACTTCCTCCACTTCGTCCACTTCGTCAACTTCCTCCACTTCGTCCACTTCCTCCACTTCCTGAACTTCGTCCCCTTCGTCCCCTTCGTCAACTTCGTCGACTTCCTCCACTTCCTCCACTTCCTGCACTTCGTCCATTTTGTCCACTTCGTCCCCTTCGTCCACTTCCTCCACTTCCTCCACTTCCTCCACTTCCTCCACTTCCTCCACTTCCTCCACTTCCTCCACTTCCTCCACTTCGTCAACTTCGTCCACTTCGTCAACGTCGTCCACTTCCTCCACTTCCTCCACTTCCTCCCCTTCGTTAACTTCGTCAACTTCGTCCACTTCGTACACTTCCTCCACTTCCTCCACTTCCTGAACTTCGTCCACTTCGTCAACTTCGTCCACTTCCGCCACTTCCTCCACTTCGTCCACTTCGTCCACTTCCTCCACTTCCTCCACTTCCTCCACTTCCATCACTTCCTCCACTTCGTCAACTTCCTCAACTTCGTCCACTTCCTCAACTTCGTCCACTTCGTCAACTTCCTCCACTCCGTCCACTTCCTCCACTTCCTGAACTTCGTGCACTTCGTCCACTTCGTCAACTTCGTCTACTTCGTCCACTTCGTCCACTTCCTCCACTTCGTCCATTTCGTCCACTTCGTCCACTTCGTCCACTTCCTCCACTTCGTCTACTTCCTCCACTTCCTCCACTTCCTCCACTTCGTCAACGTAGTCCACTTCCTCCATTTCCTCCACTTCCTCCACTTCCTCCCCTTCGTTAACTTCGTCGACCTCGTCGACGTCGTTAACTTAGTCCACTTCGTCAAGTTCGTCCACTTCCTCGACTTCCTCGACTTCCTCCACTTCCTCCACTTCCTCCACTTCCTCCACTTCTTCCTCCACTTCCTCCATTTTCTCCACTTCCTCCACTTCCTCCACTTGGTCAACATCCTCCACTTCGTCAACTTCGTCCACTTCATCCACTTCGTGCACTTCGTCCACTTCGTCAACTTTCTCTACTTCCTCCACCTCCTCCACTTCGTCCACTTCCTCCACTTGGTCAACTTCCTCCACTTCGTCAACTTCCTCCACTTCATCCACTTCGTCCATGTCGTCCACTTCGTCAACTTTCTCCACTTCCTCCACTTCCTCCACTTCGTCCAGTTCGTCCACTTCGTCCACTTCTTCCACTTCCTGAACTTCGTCCACTTCGTCAACTTCGTCCACTTCCTCCCCTTCGTTAACTTCGTCGACTTCGTCAACTTCGTCCACTTCTACCACTTCGTCAACTTCTTCCACTTCGTCAACTTCGTCCACTTCCTCCCCTTCGTTAACTTCGTCGACTTCGTCAACTTCGTCCACTTCCTCCACTTCGTCAACTTCATCCACTTCCTCCACTTCGTCCACTTCCTCCACTTCCTCCACTTCTTCAACTTCGTCCACTTCCTCCACTTCGTCCACTTTTTCCACTTCGTCAAGTTTGTCATTTTCGTCAACTTCGTCCACCTCGTCCACTTCCTCCACTTCCTCCACTTCCTCAACTTCCTCCACTTCCTCAACTTCGTCTACTTCGTCCACTTCTTCTACTTCGTCCACTTCGTCAACTTCGTCCACTTCGTCCAGTTCCTCCACTTCCTCCACTTCCATCACTTCCTCCACTTCGTCAACTTCCTCAACTTCGTCCACTTCGTCCACTTCATCAACTTCCTCCACTTCGTCCACTTCCTCCACTTCCTGAACTTCGTGCACTTCGTCCACTTCGTCAACTTCGTCCACTTCCTCCCCTTCCTCCACTTCGTCCATTTCGTCCACTTCCTCCATTTCCTCCACTTCCTCCACTTCGTCTACTTCCTCCACTTCCTCCACTTCCTCCACTTCGCCAACGTCCTCCACTTCCTCCATTTCCTCCACTTCCGCCACTTCCTCCCCTTCGTTAACTTCGTCGACCTCGTCGACTTCGTTAACTTCGTCAACTTCGTCCACTTCCTCCACTTCCTCCACTTCCTCCACTTCTTTCACTTCCTCAATTTCCTCCATTTCCTCCACTTCCTACACTTCCTCCTTTTGGTCAACTTCCTCCACTTCGTCAACTTCGTCCACTTCGTCCACTTCATCCACTTCGTCCACTTCGTCCACGTCGTCCACTTCGTACACTTCGTCAATTTTCTCCACTTCCTCCACTTCCTCCACTTCGTCCAGTTCGTCCACTTAGTCCACTTCGTGCACTTCGTCCACTTCTTCCACTTCCTGAGCTTCGTCCACTTCATCAACTTTGTCAACTTCGTCCACTTCCTCCGCTTCGTTAACTTCGTCGACTTCGTCAACTTCGTCCACTTCCTCCACTTCTTCCTCCACTTCCTCCATTTTCTCCACTTCCTCCACTTGGTCAACTTCCTCCACTTCCTCAACTTCGTCCACTTCATCCACTTCGTGCACTTCGTCCACTTCGTCAACTTTCTCTACTTCCTCCACCTCCTCCACTTCGTCCACTTCCTCCACTTGGTCCACTTCGTCCACTTCGTCCACTTCGTCAACTTCTTCCACTTCGTCAACTTCCTCCAGTTCCTCCACTTCGTCCACTTCCTCAACTTCCTCAACTTCGTCCGCTTCGTCAAGTTTGTCCACTTCCTCCACTTCCTCCACTTCCATCACTTCCTCCACTTCGTCAACTTCCTCAACTTCGTCCACTTCGTCCACTTCATCAACTTCCTCCTCTTCGTCCACTTCCTCCACTTCCTGAACTTCGTGCACTTCGTCCACTTCGTCAACTTCGTCCACTTCGTCCACTTCCTCCCCTTCCTCCACTTCGTCCATTTCGTCCACTTCCTCCATTTCCTCCACTTCCTCCACTTCGTCTACTTCCTCCACTTCCTCCACTTCCTCCACTTCGCCAACGTCCTCCACTTCCTCCATTTCCTCCACTTCCGCCACTTCCTCCCCTTCGTTAACTTCGTCGACCTCGTCGACTTCGTTAACTTCGTCAACTTCGTCCACTTCCTCCACTTCCTCCACATCCTCCACTTCTTTCACTTCCTCAATTTCCTCCATTTCCTCCACTTCCTACACTTCCTCCTCTTGGTCAACTTCCTCCACTTCATCAACTTCGTACACTTCGTCAATTTTCTCCACTTCCTCCACTTCCTCCACTTCGTCCAGTTCGTCCACTTAGTCCACTTCGTGCACTTCGTCCACTTCTTCCACTTCCTGAGCTTCGTCCACTTCGTCAACTTTGTCAACTTCGTCCACTTCCTCCGCTTCGTTAACTTCGTCGACTTCGTCAACTTCGTCCACTTCCTCCACTTCTTCCTCCACTTCCTCCATTTTCTCCACTTCCTCCACTTGGTCAACTTCCTCCACTTCCTCAACTTCGTCCACTTCATCCACTTCGTGCACTTCGTCCACTTCGTCAACTTTCTCTACTTCCTCCACCTCCTCCACTTCGTCCACTTCCTCCACTTGGTCCACTTTGTCCACTTCGTCAACTTCTTCCACTTCGTCAACTTCCTCCAGTTCCTCCACTTCGTCCACTTCCTCAACTTCCTCAACTTCGTCCGCTTCGTCAAGTTTGTCCACTTCCTCAACTTCCTCCACTTTCTTCACTTCGTCCACTTCCTCCACTTCCTTTACTTCGTCGACTTCCTCCACTTCGTCCACTTCGTGAACTTCTTCCACTTCGTCAACTTCCTCCACAAAGTCGACTTCCTCCACTTCCTGAACTTCGTCCACTTCGTCAACTTCGTCCACTTCCGCCACTTCCTCCACTTCGTCTACTTCGTCTACTTCGTCCACTTCCTCCCCTTCGTTAACTTCGTCGACTTCGTCAACTTCGTCCACTTCTACCACTTCGTCAACTTCTTCCACTTCGTCAACTTCGTCCACTTCCTCCCCTTCGTTAACTTCGTCGACTTTGTCAACTTCGTCCACTTCCTCCACTTCGTCAACTTCATCCACTTCCTCCACTTCGTCCACTTCCTCCACTTCTTCAACTTCGTCCACTTCCTCCACTTCGTCCACTTCGTCAAGTTTGTCATTTTCGTCAACTTCGTCCACCTCGTCCACTTCCTCCACTTCCTCCACTTCCTCACTTCCTCCACTTCCTCACTTCCTCCAATTCCTCAACTTCGTCTACTTCGTCCACTTCTTCTACTTCGTCCACTTCGTCAACTTCGTCCACTTCGTCCAGTTCCTCCACTTCCTCCACTTCCATCACTTCCTCCACTT
>NW_028274546.1:0-34642 GCF_029865625.1 Vigna umbellata
ATGAGAATTGATTTATATGAAATTGATTCTTAAGTTACTTATATCAAATGTAATTTTTGATGTCAAGTATATGTTTGGTGTAAGTAACAATTTCGGGTACAATGATGTCTATGGATTCATTGATCCCCAAGTCACTCACGAAGCAAATAAATTTGATGAGATCCAAACATACCTCACCAACAGCTTTCAAAGGGGGAAGAAGATATATTTTATCCCTTATATATCTGGATAAGTGAAATTTGCTAAATTCAAAGTTCTATTTATGATTTCATATGCCTGTTTGTTTTTGTGATAGTGGATATCACAAAAATAGACTTGTTATTAAAAAAAGTCGCATAATATAGGTCTTGATTGTGACAAAAACCGAGGTAGAAAGCCACTCTATGGTCTCGGTTCAACTACAACCAGTGCCATAAGTTAGACAAGATTTAAAAAAAATTAAAGGGCTTTGGCATTGGTTCTAGCTTGAAACGCTGCCATATATCCATGTTATTACCTCGGTTCAACCGAGGTAATAAGCCCTCTACCCCTTTCTTTTTTTTTCTTCGTTACTACTTCGGGTGCTGAGGAACCAAAGTAGAAGTCTCCATATTTTTACCTCGGTTGCAACCGAGGCCAAAAGTAATCATCTTTTTATCTCGTCAGTATATGCCTCGATTCGAAAACTGAAGCGTGTTATAAAAAAAAATCGTTGTCGTTTCCCTTAGCTGCACTAGTGATACGTAGTTAAAAATAAATTAAATGACCTAATTATAAACAAATAAATAAAAGTAATGTGTAATTAGAGTTAATTAAATTATATAATTATAAATAAATAATATTAGTGGGTAAATAGAGATAAATTAAATTATATAATTATAAATAAATATATTAGTGTTTAAGTAGAGATAAATTAAATGATACAAATAGAAATGAAGTATTTAATATATTTTTTATCTTCAAACTATTTTTAAAAACTGATTTGTCATAAACTAAATATATACTTATTTCATCCTTGCCTTTTTTAAAATAATGTAAAACATTTTTTCAACCACCAAATTTCATCCTTGCCTTTTTTGAGAATAGTATAAAACATTTTTTTCCACGAAGTCATATTCTAGTTTACATGTCACATGGTAAACACTGTGATCACTATGCCATAATATTAAGAACGAAACATGTCTACAAGGGAATCACTGTATTAGTGAAAACGAAATGGAGTAGCTTACAACAAATGGCAATGGCACGGTAGCTTTGGAAGAAAAGATAGAAAAAAAAGAGACTAGAATTGAATATACAGATTTGGGTCAATGATGAATTCAGACATATCAATAGACTTAAGTAAGGAATTATAATGAAAGGTAAGGAGATGTATATCATAGATCATAAAAGGGATATAGATTGTGAAAGGAAATTGGAGAGAATGAAATTCTTCAGTGGGCTTAGGAAGGTAAATTTCAAGGAAAAATCAGTGATGAGACAAAAATCTAAGATCAAATTGCTAGAAAAGGAGAATTAAAATGGGGGAATTAAAAATCTAAGTAAAGGTGTGAAAGTGCTGGGAATTTTGTCGGAGAAAAAAAAAAATACTTTCTAAGATGGTATCGGAGTCAGTCTAAGGTTAAAACCTCTCATAAAGAGATTTATGTGAACATTTTTCTATTCTATCTTTTGTTGGACCATTATCGAACGAAGCGTTGGAGAAGGTGCAAGCGTATCCTATATATCAACTCAACTCAAGGAGTTTTAAGGGAGTTATTTATGGGTAGTTTAGCCGTTTCTGGTAGTATTATATTCAAAATGACTCAATGAAATATCACTTCTTCTATGAAAGTAAAAATACTAATATATACAGTATCTGACATTATTTATAATCAATAATCAAACCTTTGAGAAATTGTTTATTTTGAAATATAGAGTTATAATATTATTTTGTTTTCGAAAAACATGTTGAACAGTGTAACGAGAAAAAAATATTTAAAATGTTATGGTCTCAATTCCTAGACATGTGGAGTTATTGAGTATTGAATATGGTAGGAACAATTGGTATTACATGAAATATCCATATTAGATTATGGGTAGAAAGTACGGAAAGGATTGACATGCATATATAGTTTATCTGGAAATAATGAATTATGCATGTTTAATAAAGTTTGAGAGGAAAAGTTTATTTTTGATTGATAGAAGACGATGAAGAATGAGAAAACATGTTATTGTATTTCATTGAATTTTCTATAACTCGGAGGTACAATCTGTGTTGAGAAAGGTGATTGTGTCGTGGTCTGTGTCATAGCTAACCAAGATGTCCTGCTGTGCCAAATTCCCCAAAATGGCTTCAGAATCTGAATGGAAAGCCAAACATATGACAGATTCACTGGCCTGGAAAAAGGTGTTGATAGAATGCAATTTCACAGTTCCACCACCTTTAAAATGTGCATAAACTGTTGGTATTTGATATTGTTGACCAGGTGTAATTTCGAAGCACAAATCCACACCTTCTTGTGGCCTATTAATACGAGGTAAATTAACTGCATTTACCATTTCTTCTTCCAAACTTGAGTAAACCTCATCTGGCAAAAAAGTCAGCGTTGTCCCTGAGTCAATTATCATGTTTCCATTATCACCATTTCTGGGAAACTCTATTCTCTTGCTTCCCACACTGATTGCTTCCATCACCACGTAGTACAAGAATGGGTCTTTCGAGTTTCTGATTAAAGGGGTCGAAACGGCCTCTTCAACAACCTCACCACCATCTCCAAAATGGAGATAGCTAGGTTTTCGTTCTCCTTCATACATTGGCGTCAAACAATAGTAAAACGTTCCACCTGTTTTAGGTTTTAACTGACCTGCAAGTGAGAAAGGTCCGTTGCCAAGGCCAACTATGCCAGAGGTTTGCTCACCAAGCAGTCCAACGTTGTTGTGTCCACATCCAATCACAGTTTCGGGAAATGCTACAGGAACATTTTTGGTACTGGAAGTTAGAGTAATGGTCTCCCAACTGAAATCTCCTTCTGAAGTTGTATTATCATCATAGGTCACTTTATATGCACAGTGATTTCCATGGTTAAAATTGCAAAAACTATGTGGCGCACTCAGACAATAAGCAGAAACACAAGCCATACTACGGTATGTCCTTGAAGTTGAAGGATCAAATATGGGTCTGTTTTCTTTGTAACAGTTTTCACAAGGCTGACATTGAATCCAAACCATGTCTGAACCAGTATCAACTATACCAAGCATTTGGACTGGTGGAGTTCCAACTGAATAGTTCACCAAGAATTCTCCTGAAACTGGTGTTACAGTGCCGTCAACATCGTTTGAGTTTAGTTTGAAGTATTTAGCACGATGGATGGAACGAAGAATGGCATTTTCAACTCGTTGGAAATGAGTTTCCGTGGAACGATAAAATGGTGATTTTGGTGAATCACGGTGGATCATCTCCACACTGAAACTGCTTTTAAGGGCTTTTGAGAAGGAAATGTGTTGAAGAAATACAAAGGCTATGAGAAAAGATGAATAACGTACAACCATTGTCATCATGTACATGCATAAGATTAGTTCATAAACAAACAACCGCTTCAAATGCATTTGTAATTCTTGCTGCCTTCTTATAAGGACTGTGAAATTATCTGCAATAATTGTTACAATATTTAATACCTTATATCTGATATATTCTTGATTAGCATCAACACCTTTTTTTACTGTACATTTAGTTTTGATTTCAGTAATTAATGCAAAATTTAATTTCTTGCAAAATTCTTCCATGCTCTAGTATGTTTTCCAAGCTAAGTGCAGATGAATGAAAAAGAATTATATAAAATTTTTAGTAAATCTTAAATTTGGATTACACACAGAATTAGCATTATAATTAACATGTATTGCTTTTTCCCCAATTTGTAGTAATTGAAAAACTGTATGTAGAATGTTTTGCTGAAAAATATTAATATTTTTTAGAAATATTTCTTTCTATGATATATATATATGGCCAAGAGTGTTTCTTAATAAGATTGAGTTTGCAAATATATAAGAAAATTTCCTAGCAGAGTATTTTGATGGATTTTAATATATGAGAGGGTATGCAATTGTTGGTGTTAGATAGGAATATCAATAATAATTAATAAAATATGAGTCAAATTCATAATATATATATATATATATATATATATATATATATATATATACTTTTGATAAAAAAAATTAAAATAATTTATTTATGTTTTTTTTAATTTTCTAATTTTTAATCAATCTATATGTTAGACTTATGGAAGAGTTTTGATGCATCAAATAATTTTGATTCATGAAAAGATACAACTACATTATTAAAAACGTTGCAATAATTTTGTCATATATTTCTAAACAATTACAGCTTATGTGTGAGCATGTCACGGATTGTGAGCATGCTCAACCAATGAGTAAGGAGTTTTAAATGTTTCTTACAATTAAAATTAGTTTTATCAATAAAATTTAAATGAACTAATTAATTTGTTAACATAAAAATAAAAAAGAGTACAAAAGTTACCATAATTAATGGTGAAAAAATATTATACTATAAAAAAATTTTGGAATAAAATGTTTTCCTATATTTAAAATTAACATTTATCGAAAAATTTAAATGAATTAATTAATTAATTAACCCAAAACTTAAAAGTGTAAAAACATATCCATAAATAATTGTGAAAAAAATCTTATACTATAAATGTTGGGTAAATGTTTCCTTATAGTTAAAATTATTTTTAACTATAAAATTTAAATGAATTCATTTATTAATTAGCTCAAAAATTCAAAGAGTAATAAAATATTAATGATTAATGATGGAAAAAAATGTTATACTATAAAAGGAAAAAAATGGGATGAATATTTCCATTCAAATAAAATTATTTTATCAATAAAATTTAAATTAATTAATTAATTAATTAACCCAAAAATTAAAAGAGTAAAAAACATCAATAATTAATTTTGAAAAAAAAAATCTTATACTATAAAAGAAAAAAAACTGGGATAAAATTTAGTTGTATCAATAAAATTTAAATTAATTAATTAATTAATTAACATAAAAATTTAAAAAGTAATAAAATTTCAATAATTAATGGTGAAGTATAAAAGAAAAAAAATTATGTAAATTATTTTCCTATAATTAAAATTACTTTTACAAATAAAATTTAAATGAATTAATTAATTAATTAACACAAAATATAAAAAAAATAATAAAATAAAAATAATTAATGATTAAAAATTTATAATTGAAAATACAAACATCATTTTTAGTAATAAATATTTTAAATTATTAATATTATTAATAAATTATTAATAAATTTTATGGATGATTTGAAAATCTTAATTATCGATGCAAAATTAATAAATAAAATATGTATATTGTTGAATTATATTTAAATTTTATTTTTAATAAATTTGTGAGTAATTTTGATTAATTTTACAAATAAAATTTAAATGAATTAATTAGCACAAAATATGAAAAAAATAATGAAATAAAAATAATTAATAATTCAAAATGAATAATTCAAAATTCCAAAATCACTTTTGATAATAAATATTTAAAATTATTGATGAATTTGAAATTTTAATTATGGACAAATTTTACTATAAATAAATCTATAAACAAAATATATATTATTGATGAATTTATTTTTGTATTTTTTATGAATAATTAAAATTTCAAATTTATTAACGAATTTTTTTCAATTATAAAATTTCGTTAATAATTCCAAAAAAAATTATAATGAATGTTATTCAACATTGATGTCTGATTTTATTGATCATCATCAATTTGAACAAAAATATTTATAAAATTGTAATCACGTATTTTTAGTGTCAAAATTTTCTAAATGTGATGTACAACTGTTCACGTCACAGACTTTTTTTATACTAGTAAATTTGAATAAACCATCCATCACATATGGTTTGAGTTTTCAGAAGTTCTAGATGTATCATTATATTATTATATAAATAATTATTATTTAATTAGAAAATTTGAGTCATCATGGTGAAATAAAATTTTCTTATAGAGAACATTATAGAGAACACTAGTACGTTAATAGTTTACATCTTCGTAATTATTCATAATTTAGTATAAAGATAAAAGTATATAAATTTTGTATAATGTTAAAAGTTTATACATTAGAATAAAGAACACATGAAAGAAAGGCATGAAAATGAATGAGATTTTTTTTCTAAGCTTTAAATATGAATCTTAATAAATTTAAAGATTAAATATGTTATTAGTCTCTCAACTATTAAGCGTTTTTGGATTTAATTTCTCTTCTAAATTTTGTTTCATTTTCATCTTTTTCCTTAATGAAACTGAGATTTAGTCCTTTATGACCAACGACGTTAATTATTTTCTTAGGTGGCTAACGGTGTGTCATGCTTGATGTCATCTGTTCACTTACCTTCGTTGCATAAACTTACCTTTGTCCCTCTCATCCTGGTAACGGTATGCCACGGTCAATGTCCCTCAAGTCAACCACCAAGAGCTCCACCACGCTGTCAATACCACCTCACGACGGCCACCATCAACGCCGCTAAGGCTACTACAAAACCTCCATCTCACACCCACAATTCCTCCATTCTTCATTGTAATAAACTCGAAACCTCCACGACTCCGTTCAACCTTCATTAACTCAAAGCCATCGTGGGTAAAACGCACCTTCAAAACACAGAACCCAAGATTGCCACCTCGCGCAACCTTCAACTATGATGAGTCCAAAATCGCGAAACGCAAACGCCGTCGCGCCTTCATCATGGACCAAAACCTCAAGGAAAGCTAGTCACATAACCAGCCAAAACCCCTTCGAACAACATCGCCGCGATTAGCGTCTCACTCATCATCTTCGTCCACCCCAAATCAGTCACCAACCAGAAAACAAAATCAACCCTTCGCACATCTCTTTCCTTGCGATTCAACCATAGTGAAACCCATAAACACCACTACAAAATCTAGGAAAAGCCTCAAATTAAAACCCTAATCGTGAATCCCTTTCATCCTTGTGCATCTCCTTCTTCGCACAAGTATCACGAAGCCTCTTCACACCCAAATTGAACCACCAAGATGACTACGAATCAACACTCTCCATCACAAAGGCCATCGACTTGCAAAGCAAACCCAATTTCGATCACTGCGTAAGCAACATGAGAGAGTAGGGGTACGGGAAAGGGTGGGGGAGGAAGGTGATCGTGGTGTTGGTGGTGGCGTTGTTGACGACATTGATGAAGACATTGAAGAGTTTGATAGAGATGAGTAAGGGAGGGAGAGAAGCCTCACGGCGTGAAGATGCAAGAATGAAGGATTGACATGTTTCAGAAAAAGAAAAAGAAAAAGTGATGTGACATATTTAGTCACCTAAGAAAAAATTAACGTTGTTGGTCATGGAGGACTAAATCTGACGGTTTCATCAAAGAGAGAGATAAAAATGAAACAAAATTTAGAAGAGAGATTAAACCCAAAAACGCTTGATAGTTGAGGGACTAACAATATATTTTATCCTAAATTTAATTTGCAATAAGGTCTAGGATTTGATTTATAACTATGATCTCACTTTATCATATGGATTCATATTCCACTTCTTATTATTTACTATAAATATTAAAAGTTAAGTGAGAAGTGATTACCAGCGTTTCATATTATCATACTTATTTTTACAGATAATAGTGGTTATTTAGTGATCTTCAAATAAGATTTATATTCACGGTTGAGTAGGTATCAAATAGTCTCAAATTTTAGTTCAAAGAATTATTTTGAATTATCCAAATATTTACTTAATTAATAATTACTTCTTTAAATCCACCATGGTTCTTACATTTGATCTCAATGTATCAAATTGTAACTTTCCAAACAGAAAAACTCGTACATTGGCCTCATTAGCTCATTGCAAGGAAACTTATAACTCTTTTTGAACTAACATATTTTTTAATATTTTGAAAGATCACGTAACATAATGATCGTTAAAATATGTCATTTTTGTCTTAATGAATAATCTATACACATTATCCAAACAGATACAAGTAATAATAAAGCACATAAATTACTTTCATTTATCCAATTTCTTTGAGTAAAAAATTATTTACTTTCATTTATCCAAAATCTTGTTAAAAATAATATAAAATAAAACAAAATAAGAATTAAAGAAAGAACTTTAAATAAATAATTCGATATAGATCAACATATCACAGAAAAATAAAATAACAAAAAATATAAATTAATATAAAGGATGAAATAAATTAAATAACACAAATATAAATATTATAAATATACTAGGATTCTTTGTATACTAAAGATAAATCAAATGACAATTATAAATTAATATAGAAGACTAATGTAACTAAAGATGGATTACATGATATAATTATAAATTAATAAACATGTGTTTAAAAATAAATTAAATGTCATAATTATAAACAAAATAAAAAAATAATGTGTAATTAGAGATAAATTAAATTATATAATTAATAATAAATAAATAATATTATGTTTAAGTAGAGATAAACTAAATTATATAATTAGAAATAAAGTGTTTAATATATTTTTTATCTTCAAACTATTTTTAAAAACTGATTTGTCCATAAACTAAATATATACTTATTTCATCCCAGCCTTTTTTTTGAAAATAATGTAAAACATGTTTTCAATCACCAAATTTCATGCTTGCCCTTTTTTGGAAATAATATAAAACATTTTTTCAACCACCAAATAACATGTGGAAGTCATATTCTAGTTTACTTGTCACATTGTCAATATTGTGGTGATGAAATTGGAGAGTGGCCTTAGGATGGTAAATTTCAAGGAAAAATCGGTTATGAGACAAAAATCTAAGATAAAATTGCTAGAAAAGGGAATGAGTATTTGAAAAATATAAAATATATAAAATCGGTTATGTTACGATTTTCTAGTTAAAAAATGTTGGACAGGAGAATGAGTATTTGAAATATAGAGTTGTATTACGGTTTCGTTAATGAAGAAGAAATGTTTCAAATGTTTTAGTTTTCAAATCCTATGCTATGTAAAGCTTACCGCTGTCAAATGAGCCCCTTTAATAAGATTTGACCCCATGTGGGTTGGGGCCAAAAAAGCCCACAGGGCCAAAAAAAACTCTTTATTAAAAAAGTCCACAGGGCTAAAAACCCCTAAAGCCCTATAGGTCAGGGCCAACCCATGGAATTTCCTTTTTACAAAATTTAACATCCAGAAACATAATATCATCATACAAGTAATCACAAATCATGTGTATTTTTTATCCAGTTTTCATTTTATCTTTGTTACTAATAACTTATAACCATAATTGATTCATGTGTAATTATATTTTTTTACCAATAAAATTAATTTTCTACTTCATAACTGTTTTTATATTAATTAGTTTAAAAATAATGCTTTTATACAATTATTCCTTAATTTCCAAATTTTGTTTTGATAATATTTTCATCTTAATTTTGGTTTGTAAATTTGACGGTTCAGAGATATCTACATAAAATAGGTTTAAAAGTTAAAAAATTTAATTTAATTTGTAAAATTTTGATGGACTAACGAATTTATTTATAGATGATAATCTATTTTGTCACTAATTTAAATCAATATCATTCGATTAAGATTTGTGATCAAAATTACATTATTTTTAATTGGTGTGAACATGTTAAAATTTTGACTTAACAACTTTTTAACTTTTTTAATTTTCCAAATTTAATAAAATTAATATTTATTATTTACAAAGTTATATAATTCTTTTAAAAATTTTTTATGAAACGTATAATTTAGTCATTTACATCAATTTATATATTTTTATGTCTTTTTCATATATTTTATATTATATTCATTTGTCTTTTTTTATTAGTTTCTTATTAAGAGACATTGATGTAATTTATTTATTATTATAATTATTATTTATTTTATATGTTAATAATTAAATACAATAATAATTTTAATTTTAGTATTATAAATTATAACATTATATTTATTTAAAAATATTGTATCTATTATTTAATTATTTTTTATTACAATCGACTCAATTATGATAAATAATTCAATAAAAACGATCTTTGTTGGATAAAGATAAGTATGATTTTAAAATATTAATTTAATCTAAAAGGTTAGAAAAAAAATCTGATTTTATAACCACTAGGATTACATATAGATCTTGTATACTAACATATATGATATTTATAAGAATTTTGCCTAACAAGGATTTTCACTAAAAAGTTAGTTCTTTTATTACGTGAAATTAATTTTAAACTTAACAAAGTTTGTGGTTTAATTTTTTAATGTATATATATCTATACAAAACATTCAACAAAAGAATTTTATATGACAAACTATAAAAAATAAAAATTTTACACCGATATTAAAAATTCATCCAATCAGTAGATTTGAATTTAAAATCTATCCATAATTAATATTTCAAATATTTATATAGATATCAGAATTCGATTATTGAAAAATCGAATTTTCAACTGTGTTACTTTTATAATTTCTTTTTTGAATTTTTTTTCATTTTCTTTTAAATAAAAATAATAATTAAAATTTTCTTTTTTAACTTTCCAAAATAATAAAATTATGTATTTAAAATATACTTATAGTTAAAAAATTATTTTAAATAAGTTTTTATAAAATCAATATTTATACATTTATATTTAATTAAAAAGATATTAAATATCATGTAAATTTTGAAAAATATTAAACTTGTAAAGTAAATAAAAGAAATAACTAAAAAAACATTAAAAGTGAATTAATTTAGTTTGGGGGCTAGCCCCATCCTAACCCTACCCCAACCCACTTTATGTGGGGCTTCAGGGGTTGGGGCTTTTAAAAAGCCCCCTATTAAGTGGGCTAGAAAATTGGGGTTTGATTTTAGAAGGAGTCAGGATCAACCCATGAGCCAGGAGCTCAAATCACACCTCTAGTAAAGCTATTGAATGTAGTAGTAACAATTGGTATACCGAAAGGATTCACTGTTCTGCATATATAGTTTATCTGGAAATAATGAAAATTGCATGTTTAATAAAGAGTGAGAAAACAAGTTATACTATTTCCTTGAAATTTCTATAACTCGGAGGAACAATCTGTGTTGAGAAAGGTGACTGTGTTATGTTGTGTGTCATAGCCAACCAAGATGTCCTGCTGTGCCAAATTCCCCAACACGGGTTGTGAACCTGGACCGAAAGCCAAACATATGACATTGTTCTTGACCTTGAGAAAGGTGTTGAGAAAATTCAATTCCACAACTCCACCACCTTTAAAATGTGCAAACACTGTCGGTGTATGATATTCTTCACCAGGTGTAATTAGGAAGCACAACTTCAAACTTTTTATTGGGCTAATAGTACGAGGTAAATCAACTGCACGTAGCATTTCTCTTTCCAAACTTGAGTAAACCTCAGCTGGCAAATAAGTGAGTGTCGTCCCTGAGTCAATAAAGATGTTTCCATCTTCACCATTTCTGGGAAACTCTATTCTCTTGCTTCTCACACTGATTGCTTCCATCACCACGTAGTACATTGATGGCCGTGCTTTGTTTATGATTAAAGGAGTTGAAACGGCACCTTCAACAGTAACCTCACCACGATTTCCAAAATGGAGATAGCTAGGTTTTGGATCGCTTTGATACATTGGCGTCATACAATAGGAAAACGTTCCACCTGTTTGAGGTTTCAACCGACCTGCAAGTGAGAAAGGTCCGATTCCAAGGCCAACTATGCCACAGCTTTCCTTATCAAAGAGTCCATAGTTGTTGTGTCCACATCCAATCACAGTGTGGGGAAATGCTACAGGAACATCTTCCGTACTGGAAGTTAGAGTAATGGTGTCCCAACTGAAATCTCCTTCTGAAGTTGATTTATCACCATAGATTGCTTTATAGGCACAGTGTTTTCCAATGTTAAAATTGCAAAAAGTATGTTTCCAACTCAGACATTCAGCAGCAACACAAGGCATAGTGCTGTATGTCGTTGAAGTTGAAGGATTAAATATGGGTTTGTCTTGTTTGTAACAGTTTTCACAAGGTTGACATTGCATCCAAATAAAGTCTGAACCAGTATCAACTAGACCAATGATTTGGACTGGTGGAGTTCCAACTGAATAGTTCATCAGGAATTCTCCATTAGCTGGTGTTACTGTGCTCTCAACATCGTTTGAGTCTAGGTTGAAGTAATTAGCACGATGGATGGAACGAAGAATGGCATTTTCAACTCGTTGGAAATGAGTTTCCGTGGGACGATAATATGGTGATTTTGGTGAATCACGGTGGATCATCTCCACACTGAAACTGCTTTTAAGGGCTTTTGAGAAGGAAATGTGTTGAAGAAATACAAAGACTATGAGAAAAGAGAAATAACGTAGAAGCATTGCCATCATGTACATGCAAACAACCGCTTCAAATGGATTTGTAATGGTTGCTGCCTTCTTATATAGTGAATGAAATTATCTGTGTTATCAGTATTTAATACATTGTATCTGATATATTCTTGATTAGCATCGACACTCATTTTTTACTGTACATATTGACCTGATTTCAATAATTAATGTAAAAATTGATTTCTTGCAACATTCTTCCATGTTCTGATATGTTTCCAAGCTAAGTGAGATGAATGATAAACCTAACAATTAATTATATATATCTTTATTGAAGATCTTGTGAACCAAAAGTAAATATTCAAAGAATATGATGTTTATATTAGTAAGTGAAATTCAATTTGACAACCTAACAATTTATTATATATATATATATATATATATATATATATATATATATATATATATATATATATATATAACCTGGCTTTGTTTAGTAATATCTTGAAAGCATGTTTAGGACAGTGTTAGTTAACACATGTTTTTGGAGTGTTGTTTATAGTTTTACTGTGTTTACCAAAAATGTCATTTTGCATATTATTTTGTAAGATATAACGAGAGCTCGTTTAGCAATATATGTAAGAGTGTGTTTAGCAAGACTCACATTTTAGCAAGACTCACATATAATATATTGATGTGTTTGCTGAAATATTATTTGATAATTTGTTTATTAAGATATTAATGTGTTTACTTAAAGCTTTGTTTTTAAATATTTTAGACTTCACAATGTTTTTGCACATGACGTTTCTCTTTCAACAATATTAAAGACTTTACAATGGTTAAACTTTAAAATACGAAGACGATGATCTAGTCTTATAAATGATCTTGTGTTAACAACGGATTGACGGGTTAAATGAGTTGATTCACTAGTTTACTTAATTACAATTTTTTTTAATTCTAAAAAAATAAAAAATGAAATTTAGTTCAAATTTAAATACTTTTTAATCCAAAGTGATGTTAAAATCTAGAGACAATTTAAAATAAATAAAAAAAGAAAATAAATAAGTCATTTGGACAACTCTAGTTTTGATGAACTTTTCTATTCAGCCAACATATAAGGCTCATTCTCTTATCAATTAAAATTTATTATTCTTAAATAATTCAATAATAAATAATTTATTAATAATAAAATCTTATATTATTAAAAAGAAAGAAAATTTGGGATAAATTTTTTCTTATAATTAAAATTATTTTTTTATCAATAAAAGGTAAATGAATTAATTAATTAACACAAAATTTAAAAGCGTAATAAAATATCAATAACTAATTCTGAAAAAATCTTATACTATAATAGAAACAAAATTTGAGATAATTTTTTTCTTATAATTAAAATTACTTTTAGAAACAAAATTTGAATGAATGAATTAATTAAATTAACAAAAAATTACAAAGAAAAAAATTATTAATAATTAATTGTGAAAATAATCTTATACTATAAAAGAAAATAAATTTGAGATAAATGTTTCTTTACAATTAAATTAGTTTTATCAAAAAAACTTTAAATTAATTAATTCATTAATGAAAATAAATATTATACTATAAAAAATTTGGAATAAAATGTTTTCCTATATTTAAAACTAACTTTTATCAATAAAATTCAAATGAATTAGTTAGTTAATTAAACTAAAAATTAAAAGAGTAATAAAATATCAATAAATAATTGGGAAAAAACTCTTATACTATAAAAGAAAGAAATTTTAGATAAATGTTTCCTTATAGTTAAAATTATTTTTAACAATAAAATTTAAATTAATTCATTAATTATTTAACTCAAAAATTAAAAGAGTAATAAAATATATGATGAAAAAAATTGGGATAAATATTTTCTTTCAAATAAAAATTAATTTTATCAATAAAATTTAAATAAATTAATTAATCAATTAACCCAAAATTATCAATAATTAATTTTGGAAAAGAGTTATACTATAAAAGAAAAACAAATTGGGATAAATGTTTACTTACAATTAAAATTAGTTTTATCAATAAAATTGAATTAAATTAATGAACTAATTAACATAAAAATTAAAAAAACAATAAAATATCAATAATTAATGGTGAAAACATAACATAGTATAAAAGAAAAAAATTTACTGTAAATACTTTTCTATAATTAAATTATATTTACAAATAAAATATAAATGAATTAATTAATTATTTAACACAAATATAAAAGAATAATAAAAGAAAAATAATTAATAATTAAATGCATAATTCAAAATACGAACATCATTTTTTATAATAAGCATTTATATTATCAATAAATTTATTGATGGATTTTAAAATTTTAGTTACGGACAAATTTTACTAAAAAAATCATAAAATAAAATATATATTAGTGATGGATTTATTTCTGAATTTTTTATAGTTTTAAATCTCGGTAACTAAAATTTCAAAATATAACAGTAAAATATGTTGATAATTTAAATTTATCAAAGAAAACATATTGCTCTTAGAGTCGACACTAAATTAAAAAATTGATATTTGTTATCAAGAGATTCATAGTCAATTTAAAGGAAATATTTACAAAAATAAAGCATCCATTTATAATGTTAAATTTTTCTACATGCTATATATATAACTGGTTAAATCATAAGTCCTTAAATCAGAATAAACCTTTGCAATATCCATCACATATAATTTGTAATATTACATTATTATATAAATAATTATTTAATTACAAATTAGGGGTAATTATTTTATTACGAAATAATTTTTTTTATAGAGACCATTAATCATAACCTATGTAGGTTTATAGTTTACCTCGTAATGATTCATAATTTAGTATAAAGATAAAAGCATATAAATACAATGTTAAGAGTTTTATGTATAAGAATAAAGGATACGTGAAAGAAAGGCATGAAAATGAATGAGATTTTTGTAAGCTTTAAATGTGAATTTTAATAAATTTAAATTACAATACACGTCTAGGATTTGATTTATAACTATAATCTCACTGCATTCCACTTCTTATTATCTACCTTATTTCATGTTAAGAGGATTCTTTGTAATTAAATATAAATTAAATGAAATTCTAAATGAATATAGAAGACTAATGTGGATTAAATGACATAATTATGAATTAGTAAACATGACTAATACGTAGTTAAAAATAAATTAAATGACATAATTATAAACAAATAAAAACATTAATATGCAATTAAAGATAAATTAAATTATATAATTATAAATAAAGAAACAAATAATATTAGTCTTTAAGTAGAGATAAATTAATAGATACAATTAGAAATAAAGTATTTAATATATTTTTTATCTTCAAACTATTTCAAAAACGTGATTTGTCCATAAACTAAAAATATATTTATTTCATCCTTGCCTTTTTTGAAAATAATGTAAAACATGTTTTCAATCACCAAATTTCATCCTTGCGATTTTTGGAAATAATATAAAAAGTTTTTTCAACTACCTAATAGCATGTGGAAGTAATATTCTAGTTTACTTGTCACATGGTAAATACTGTGCTTTCATTGAATTTTCTATGACTCGGAGGTACAATCTGTGTTGAGAAATGTCATTGTGTTGTGTAGTGTGTCATAGCCAACCAAGATGTCCTGCTGTGCCACATTCCCAAAAATGGCTTTAGAACCTGAACGGAAAGCCAAACATATGGTAGTTTCCCTGACCTTCATAAAGGTGTTTACAGAATACAATTTCACAGTTCCACCACCTTTAAAATGTGCAAACACTGTGGGTATATGATAATCTTCATCAGGTGTAATATCGAAGCACAACTTCAATTGTTTTACCGGACTATCAGTACGAGGTAATTTAACTAAATTTACCATTTCTCCTTCCAAACCTGAGTAAACCTCATCTGGCAAATAAGTGAGTGTCGTCCCTGAGTCAATAAAGATGTTTCCATCTTCACCATTTCTGGGAAACTCTATTCTCTTGCTTCCCACACTGATTGCTTCCATCACCACGTAGTACTTGGTTGGCCGTCCTAGGTTTGTGACTAAAGGAGTTGAAACGGTACCTTCAATAACCTCGTTACGATCTCCAAAATGGAGATAGCTAGGTTTTGCATTTCCTTCATACATTGGCGTCAAACAATAGGAAAACGTTCCACCTGTTCTAGGTTTTAACTGACCTGCAAGTGAGAAAGGTGCGTTTCCAAGGCCAACTACGCCAGAGCCTTGCTCACCAAAGGTTCCAACGTTGTTGTGTCCACATCCAATCACAGTTTGGGGCAATGCTACAGGAACATTTTTAGTACTGGAAGTTAGAGTAATGGTGTCCCAACTGACATCTCCTTCTGAGGTTGATCCATCACCATAGGACACTTTATATGCACAGTGCTTTCCATTGTTAAAATTGCAAAACGTATTTGTCCCGCTTACACATGCAGCAGCAACACAAGGGATACTACTGTATGTCTTTGAAGTTGAAGGATCAAATATGGGTCTGTCTTGTTTGTAACAGTTTTTACAAGGTTGACATTGCATCCAAATAGACCTGGAACCAGTATCAACTATACCAAGGATTTGGACTGGTGGAGTTCCAACTGAATAGTTCAGCAGGTATTCTCCTGAAACTGGTGTTACAGTGCCCTCAACATCGTTTGAGTCTAGGTTGAAGTAATTAGCACGATCGATGGAACGAAGAATGGCATTTTCAACTCGTTGGAAATGAGTTTCCGTGGGACGATAAAATGGTGATTTTGGTGAATCACGGTGGATCATCTCCACACTGAAACTGCTTTTAAGGGCTTTTGAAAAGGAAATATTTTGAAGAAATACCAAGACAATGAGAAAAGATGAATAACGTAGAAGCGTTGTCATCATGTACATGTATAAGATTAGTGGATAATCAAACAACCGCTTCGAATGGATATGTAATTCTTGCTGCCTTCTTATATAGTGACTGTGAAATTATCTACAATAATTGTTATCGGTATTTAATACCTGATATCTGATTTATTCTTGATTAGCATCAATACCCATTTTTTACTATACATTTAGTCTTGATTTCAATAATTAATGCAAAATTTAATTTCTTTGAAAAAATTTTCTATATATATATATATATATATATATATATATATATATATATATATATATATATATATATATATATATATATATATATACATGGGTTTGCTAATGTCGCCTGTTTTTCAGTTTTTCAGTTGGTAGATTTTAGTAATGTGTACCGGTTTGTAGTAGACAAAACTACCCTTATTTATCATGGATTCTAAGTTTTAAGGTTAAGGATATTTTAATAATTTTCATTCTCAAAATTAAAAAAAAAAGAAACCCCGAAACCCTTACTTACCTCTCTCATTCCTCTCAACCCTTTCTCTTTCATCTCTCTCACTCTAGGATTTTCTCTGTCATCCCTACTGTAGCCCCAATTGAAAAAATCAGAAACACTTGTGTTAAACAATTTGCCTTTGTAAAGAGTGGAGTCATTGACATATTCACCTTTAGGCAAAGGTTCATTCAAGATCTCTTCAATTTCACCATCTTTCCTAACCTCTCTAATTTCATCATCTGCATATGTTGAATCATCATCATCTAAGAAAAACCCTCCAGACCAATTACCAATTCTTTCGGATGTCATTATGCTTGTGAAAATTAGATAAATTATATACGACAAAATTATAAAATGAAAACTCATTATAAAATCATTTTTTGTAAGAAATTGTTTAACAACGAGTGTTTCTGATTTTTTTTCCAGGCCAATTACCAATTCCTTTGATGTCATTGTCCTTATGAAAATTTGATGTCATTATGCTTATGAAAATTAGATAAAATTAGATAAGACAAAAATTATAAAATGAAAACTCATTATAAAATCATTTTTTTTGTAAAAATTGTTTAACAGAGAATATTTCTGATTTTTCCCAGTCAATTACCAATTCTTTATGCTTGTAAAAATTGGATAAAATTAGATAAGACAAAAATTATAAAATGAAAACTCATTATAAAATCATTTTTGTAAGATTGTTTAACGGTAAGTGTTTTTGATTTTTTCAATTGGGACTGGTGTTGGGTTAAGTCCCGCAACGAGCGCAACCCTTGTGTTTAGTTGCCAAGATTGAGTTTGGAACCCTCAACAGACTATCGGTGATAAGCTGGAGGAAGGTGAGGATGACGTCAAGTCATCATGCCCTTTATGCCCTGGGCGACACACGTGCTAAATGGACGGGACAAAGGATCGTGATCCCGCGAGGGTGAGCTAACTCCAAAAACCCGTCCTTAGTTCGGATTGTAGGCTGCAACTCGCCTGCATGAAGCCAGAATCGCTAATAATCGTCGGTCAGCCATACGGCGGTGAATTCGTTCCCGGGCCTTGTACACACCGCCCGTCACACTATGGGAGCTGGCCATGCCCGAAGTCGTTACCTTAACTGCAAGGAGGGGGATGCCGAAGGCAGGGCTAGTGACCGGAGTGAAGTCGTAACAAGGTAGCCGTACTGGAAGGTGCAGCTGGATCACCTCCTTTTCAGGGAGAGCTAATGCTTGTTGGGTAATTTGACACTACGTCACACCCAAAAAAGAAGCGAGTTATGTCTGAATAAAATTTGGAGATGGAAGTCTTCTTTCGTTTCTCGCTGGTGAAGTAAGACTAAACTCATGAGCTTATTATCCTAGGTCAGAACAAGTTGATAGGAGCTCCTTTTTTCACCCCATCCATGTCGCCCCCGTGTGGCGACATGGATGGGAGTGAAAAAAGGAAAGATAGGGATGGGGTTTCTCTTGCTTTTGGCATAGCGGGCCCCGGCAGGAGGCCCGCACGACGGGCTATTAGCTCAGTGGTAGAGCGCGCCCCTGATAATTGCGTCGTTGTGCCTGGACTGTGAGGGCTCTCAGCCACATGGATAGTTTAATGTGCTCATCGGCGCCTAACCCTGAGATGACAAAGAAAAGGTTGGAGTGAGAGAGATGAAAGAAAGTAGGTTGAGAGGAATGAGAGAGGTGAGGAAGGGTTTCGGGGGTTTCTTTTTTTTTTTTAAGTTTGAGAATGAAAATTATTAAAATACCCTTAACTTTAAAACTTAAAATTCATGATATATAAAGGTTTTTTGTCTACTAAAACCCAGTACACATTGCTAAAATGTACCAACTGAAAACAGGCGTATGCGTGTTAGCAAACCCATATATATATAATATATATATATATATATATATATATATATATATATATATATATATATATATATATATATATATATATTTCTTTTTTCAAGTGTGAGGTCAAGAATTACAATACAAACAATCCTTCACATTTTTCTTCCAATCCTCTAAAACATCTTAGGCATGTGTTAAAAAAATATCCCCAGTTCTTCATCTTCAAATTCCAAATCTTCAAATTCCAAGTATTTCAAAGGCACTTCGCGCAAGTAAGTAATGGGTGATGGATTATCATAGCAAAATCTTAAATTTACAATAAATATCATCACCTAACTCTTTATTTTATCTCTGTATTATATATTTTAAAATTGACATTTAATTAAGGTTTACCTAATTATAAGTCAAAAAACAAAAAACCAATTGAGATAAATGTTTCTATACAATTACATTTAGTTTTTTCAATAAAATTTAAATGAACTAATTAATTCATTAACACAAAAATCAAAAGAGTACAAAAATAACCATAATTAATGGTGAAAAAATATTATATTATAAAAAAACTTTGGAATAAAATGTTTTCTATATTTAAAATTAACTTTTATCGATAAAATTTAAATGAATTATTTAATTAATTAACCCAAAACTTAAAAGAGTAAAAAAAATATCCATAAATAATTGCGAAAAAAATCTTATACTATAAAAGAAAAGAAATTTTGGATAAATGTTTCCTTATAGTTAATACTATTTTTAATAATAAAATTTAAATGAATTCATTTATTAATTAGCTTAAAAATTAAAAGAGAAATAAAATATTAATGATTAATGATGGAAAAAAATGTTATACTATAAAAGGAAAAAAAAGGGATAAATCTTTCCATTCAAATAAAATTAGTTTTATCAATAAAATTTAAATAAATAAATTAATTAATTAATTAACCCAAATATTAAAAGAGTAAAAAACATCAATAATTAATTTTGAAGAAAAATCTTATACTATAAAAGAAAAAAATGGGATAAATGTTTCCTTACAATTAAAATTAGTTGTATCAATAAATTTAAATTAAATAATTAATTAATTAACATAAAAATTTAAAAAGTAATAAAATAGCAATAATTAATGATGAAGTATAAAAGAAAAAATTATGTAAATATTTTCCTATAATTAAAATTACTTTTACAAATAAAATTTAAATGAATGAATTAATTAATTAGCACAAAATATGAAACAAATAATAAAATAAAAATAATTAATGATTAAAATTTATAATTTAAAATACTAACATCACTTTTAGTAAAAAGCATTTTACATTACTAATGAAAAATCTTCGACAAATTTTATCAATAAATAAAATATATATTACTGTTAAATTTATTATTAAATTTTGTTGATAATAAATTTATCAGTAATTAAGATTAATTTTATAAATAAAATTTAAATGAATGAATGAATTAATTAATTAGCACAAAATATGAAAAATAATGAAATAAAAATAATTTATAATTTAAATGAATAATTTAAAATTCCAAAATCACTTTTGATAATAAATATTTAAAATTATCGATGAATTTTATTGATAAATTTGATTTTATGATGAATTTTAAATTTAAATTATGGACAAATTTCACTGATAAAAAATGATAAATAAAATATATATTATTTGTTAATTTTATTTTTGTTTTTTTACAACTTTTAAAATTTCAAATTTATTAACGAATTTGTTTTTTCAATTATAAAATTTTGTTAATAATTTCAAAAAGTTTTATAATGAATGTTATTCAACATTTATTAGTATTAGGACCGACACTAAATTAAAAATCGATGTCGATTTTATTGATCATCATCAATTTGAACAAAAATATTTATAAAATTGTATTTTTAATGTCAATTTTTTCTAAATGCGACATACAACTGTTCACATACAAACCCTTTTTTATACTAGTAAATTAGAATAAACCATCCATCACATATGGTTTGAGTTTTCAGTATCATTATATTATTATATAAATAATTATTCACTAGTAAATAAAAAAAAACATTTAACTCGTGTATTTGACACTGATTTAGTTGGAACCGAAAAAAAAAATGGCGTGGTGGTATTTTTACAATTTTTCGCAAAGATAAATACCTCGGTTCAAAAAGAATAGATGTCTCACTAGTACAATTATTGCTTTTAAAATCGCACAATATGCTTCATTTTATACCAACCCGTTGTTTATAACAACACGGTGGCAGATTGGTAAATAAGATAACATTATAGGTCTCGGTTGCATGTAGAACCGAAACATAAATGGCCTACCACCTCAGTTGTGCTCTAAACCGGTGCCTAACCTAAGGTAATACTACCTCGGTTAACGAAGGACCGAGGCATAAAGCCTCGTGACATGACAACTCACTAAAACTCGCTGACAACTTTTGGAAAAAGTTGATATTACTTGTTCCAGCAGAACCGAGGCGATTTTTAAAAACTACGACTTCGATTTTCTAAGCACGGTGTCAAAAGCTCGTTGGACTGCGGTTCCTTACCGAGGTATATTGTGCAACTACTTCGGGTTTTTAAGGCATATATTGCCTCTGCGCGCTTCTGCTTTTCTTTCACTTTCTGTGCACTCATTTCTCTCGCAAGGCTGAGCTTCTGCTTCTTCTTCTTTCTCGTTTAAAATATATAAGCTTCTTCCTCCTTGGTTCTTCACTGCCTCCACCATGTCGCCGCCGCGAGCTGCCTTCACCATCGTCGCCGCCGCAAGCTGCCACCACCATTGCCGCCGCCGCAAGCTGCCACCACCATTGCCGCCTCCGCGAGCTGCCTCCACCATCGTCGCCTCCATGCCTGAACCACTGAACCATTGAACCGTAGTGGCCGTGGAAAGCAGGGCTTGAACCACTGAACCCCGGTGCAGATCTGTGAACCCCGGTGCAGGGCGGCGAGTAGAGGGCTTGAACCACTGAACCCCGGTGTGGATCAGTGGCGAGTAGTGGGCTTGAACCACTGGACCTCAGTGCGGATCGGCGACGAGTAGACGGCTTGAACCACTGGACCCCGGTACGGATCGGCGGCGAGTAGACGGCTTGAACCACTGGACCTCGGTGCGGATCGGCGGCGAGTAGAGGGCTTGAACCACTGGACCCGGTGCGGATCGGCGGCGAGCAGAGGGCTTGAACCACTGGACCACGGTGCAGATCGAGGAACGAGGCTTGAACCACTGGACCCCGGTGCGGATCGGCGGTGAGCAAAGGAAACTGGTGTCGGTGGTGACGGTGGCGAGGGTCTTGTCTTCCTGCTGATAATTTTTTGGGTTTTCTTACATTCAGATTCAGCCTCAGAAATTGAATCTCACTGATTGATGGTGGCGAGTTCTAAAATCTGAAAAAAAAAGAACACGTTACTGCTTCGGTTCTCTAAAAACCGAGGCATAATCCTATCTTGTTTTATTTCGGTCCGTGACCGAGGCATATAGCCTACCTTTTTTACCTCGGTCGTATATGCCTCGGTTTCAAAACCGATGCCTATAAACAATATGAACCGGTGTCTTTTCTTCTTTTTCTACTAGTGCCTAAAACTAGCGCGGTGACATTTTTGTAATTATTGCAAAAGTCTACGACCTCGGTTGTTTAGAGAACCAAGGCATAAAATAACTGATTTTTTTTAGAGGGTTTAGGCATTGGTTCTTTATAGAACTGAGGTCATAGACCCTTACTGCCTCGGTTAAAAAAATAACCGAGATAATAACATCTGTTTAGGATTAAATTTTGCAAATAGATGCATTTTCAAATAGAAGCTTTTTTGTTTGTGGTGTGCGCCGTTGCTCTCTTTCTTCCATTTACGTTAAGTGCTTAGGTATGATTTTCTTTCGTTTTGACGAATTGATTTTGGGCACATGTGTTCTTCAGCTCTTTGAATAAACGCTTTAGGATGTTCATTTCGTTTCGTTTCAGCCCCAAACTCACCTTCAAGGTTAGTATGGTTTTATGATTTTCAAGTTTTCGTTTGGTTGATTGTTCTTCATACACCATACACATCAAAACATAAGTATTTGTAAAACTGAGAGTATGCTCCAACGAACTCTAAATGAAATGAAAATTTGTATGAAGAATCAAAAAATCATGAACCTCCTCACAAAAATTTTCAGCTCAAAAATCAAAAATGTAACTATTTTAAATATTATTTTAAAGTTAAAAAAAAACAAAAACATTCCCGACAAATAGAAAATGGTTAAATATGTTTTTAGTCCCTAAACTATCAAGCAATATTGGGTTTCGTCCATCTTCGAAAGATTTGTTCGTTTTAGTCCTCTTAGTTTTAAATAAAGCTGTCAAATGAGCCCCTTTAATAAGATTTGGCCCTAGCCCATGTGGGTTGGGGCCAAAAAAGACCACAGGGCCAAAAAAACTCTTCATTAAAAAAGCTCACAAGGCTAAAAGCCCCTAAAGCCCTATAGGCCAGGGCCAGCCCATGGGCTTTTCTTTTTACAAAATTTAACGTCCAGAAACATAATATCATCATACAAGAAATCACAAGTCATCTTTATTTTTTATCCAGCTTTCATTTTATGTTTGTTAGTAATAACTTATAACCATAATTGATGCATGTGTAATTATATTTTTTTGCCAATAAAATTAATTTTTTACTTCATAACTATTTCTATATTAATTAGTTTAATAATAATGTTTTTATACAATTATTCCTTAATTTCTAAATTTTGTTTTGATAATTTTTTCATCTTAATTTTGGTTTGTAAATTTGACGGTTTAGAGATATTGACATAAAATACGTTTAAAAGTTAAAAAATTTCATTTAATTTATAAAATTTTGATGGACTAACGAATTTATTTATAGATGGTAATCTATTTTGTCACTAGTTTAAATCAATATCATTCGATTAAGATTTGTGATCAAAATTAAATTTTTTTTAATTGGTGTGAACATGTTAAAATTTTTACTTAATAACACTTTTTAACTTTTTTAATTTTCCAAATTTAATAAAATTAATATTTATTATTTATAAAGTTATATAATTCTTTTAGAATTCTTTTTATGAAACATATAATTTAGTCATTTACATCAATTTATATATTTTTATGTATTTTCATATATTTTAAATTATATTCATTTGTCTTTTTTTATTAGTTTCTTATTAAGAGACATTGATGTAATTTATTTATTATTATAATTATTATAAATTTTATTTATTTTATATGTAATAATTAAATACAATAATAATTTTAATTTTAGTATTATAAATTATAACATTATATTTATTTAAAAATATTGTATCTATTATTTAATTCTTTTTTATTACAATCAACTCAATTATGATAAATAATTCAATAAAAACTATCTTTGTTGGATAAAGATAAGTCTGATTTTAAAATATTAATTTAATCTAAAAGGTTAAAAAAAATCAGATTTTATAATCGTTAGGATTACATTTAGTTCTTGTACATATATGATATTTATAACAATTTTACCTAACAAGGATTGTCACTAAAAAAAGTTAGTTCTTTTATTACGTGAAATTAATTTTAAACTTCATAAAGTTTGTGGTTTAATTTTTTAATGTATATATATCTATACAAAACATTCAACAAAATAATTTTATATGACAAACTATGAAAAATAAAAATTTTACACCGATATTAAAAATTCATCCAATCAGTAGATTTGAATTTAAAATCTATCCACAATTAATATTTCAAATATTTATATAGATATCAGAATTCGATTATTGAAAAATCAATTGTGTCACTTTTATACTTTTTTTTTAAATTGTTTTCATTTTCTTTTAAATAAAAATAATAATAAAAATTTTCTTTTTTAACTTTTCAAAATAATAAAATTATATATTTAAAATATACTTATAATTAAAAAATTATATTAAATAATTTTTTATAAAATCAATATTTATACATTTATATTTAATTAAAAAGATATTAAATATCATGTAAATTTTGGAAAATATTGAACTTGTAAAGTAAATAAAAGAAATAATTAAAAAAACATTAAAAGTGAATTAATTTAGTTTGGGGGCTAGCCCCAACCTAACCCTACCCCAACTCACTTTATGTGGGGCTTTAGGGATTGGGGTTTTTAAAAAGTCCCCTATTAAGTGGGCTAGAAAATTGGGACTTGATTTTAGAAGAGGTCAGGATCAACCCATGGACTAGGGGTTCAAATGACACTTCTAATTTTAAAACTCGATAAGTCCTTAAAATTGAATAACGTTAAATTTTCTTTAATGTAACAAAACGGCAAGCCATGTGATGCCATTTTCCTAAATTCGTTGTCATCATGTACATGTATAAGATTAGTCAATAGAGAAACAACCGCTTCAAATGGATCTGTAATTGTTACTGCCTTCTTATATAGTGACTGCGAAATTATCTGCAATAATTGTTATCGGTATCTAATACCTTATATCTGTTATATTCTTGATTAGCATCAACATCCATTTTTTTACTATACATTTAGTCTTGATTTCAATAATTAATGCAAAATTTAATTTCTTGCAAAAAAATTTCCTTATTCTGATATGTTTCCAAGCTAAGTGTAGATGAATGAAAAACCTAAAAGTTTATTATTATTATTATTATATATATATATATTTTCTTTTCTCAACTGTGGGTCAAGAATTACAATACAAACAATCCTTCACATTTTTCTTCCAATCCTCTAAAACATCATCTTAGGTCTATGTTAAAAAAATATCCTTAGTTCTTCGTTTTCAAATTCCAAATCTTCAAATTCCAAGTCTTTCAAAGTCACTCCGCACAAGTCAGTTATAGATGTTTGATCAATTATTACAGCATAGTATTAAATTCACAATAAATACAATCACCTAACTCTTTATTTTATCTCTATATTTATATATTTTGAAATTGACATTTAATTAAGGTTGACCTAATTACAACCCAAAATGCCCAAAAATCAATAAATTTGTTTTACCTGTAAATATATTTTTATTTGTAATGGTTGTCCTTAATAAATGTATCACCGATCAGCTCATTGAGAAACTATCCAAGTTGCATAAATGTGGAATTGGTAATGATCCTCTCACCTAGTGTTCTTCTGAAAAAGTTAATTGTCCAATCAATGTGAAATCGATCGGCCATACAGTAATATATAACTAGTGCAAAAATGGCCATTAAGTCACCCTTTAGATGTTGGACCACTAAATATCCAATGTAAAAAATGATCGGTGACATTTTCGTAAATAAAACTCGTATGTAGACGTCCAATTTGGGGGACACTGACGTCTAAATTCACGAACACGTCAGTTGGCATCTAATGGATGCCAAACATATGGCATAAATTAATTTTGTATTCGTCTTAGACGTCCTACATGATAGCCCCCGACTTCTAATGACTATTTAGACGTTTGATTACTCCATGGGACGCCAAAATGGTCGCGCCAGAATCATGAAAGCCATTTTTTGTCGTCATTTAGACGTTCGATCACACTACCTCGACGTCTAAATAGGCCTTAGATGTCGGATTTACCCTATGAGACGCCAAAATGGTCAGTCCATAATTCCAAAAGTCATTTTTTTTGCCATTTCGACGTCTGATCCCGCCACCCAACGTCTAAATCCGAATGAGACGTCGGCCCCCTTAAAGTCGGAAGTTAAATGGCCTGCAGAGGTAGCTAAAAAGTGATTGTTCCATTGCCCTTATATGTCGCCTAGTCAGCCCCGACGTCTAAATATCGCCTTAGACGACGAGGGCCCCTAATGTCGGACGCCAAAAGGCTCCATCAAAATTAATTTTTAAATGATTTAAATGTCGGCTTGGGAGGGGCCCCGACGTTTAAATGGATATAGACGTCGACCACGGAGGAGGATCGACATCTAAAACATTTGTTGTGATTTTTATTTGGTTTTCTACATTTTCAGGTTTTTGGTGAAGAAGATGAATGTTGGACCGAACATTACGGAGTCGCTATTAGGGTTTTTGTTGTGTGGTTGTTGTAGGTGATTCACGCCAAGGAGATTGTGGTGGAAAGGTTCCCCTCCTTTGTGATTTTTGGATTTTGGAGAATGCCATGGAAGAGGCTTGCGATTTGACTTGCAGATATTATAGATGCATTCGTGGAGATTTGCGAATCGCAGTGGCCATAGAGGTGTTGTTGTCGTTCCGGTGATGGTCTAATATAGTGGAGAAAATTGGGTGGTGGCATGAGGTCTTGCGTTGTTGATGTCGGCAGTTGCCTGAGGCAAGACGAAAAGGTAAGCGCTATTTGTTTGCGAAGAATAAGATGTGTTGAAGCTTAACGACAGCACGGAGGAGGGTTTCTGATGAAGGTTGATGGCGGAGGACGAATTAGGGTTAGGGGGCGGCCTTGCAACAACGCGACAGGGACAGTGATGGTGGCGGCCTTGCAACAACGCGACAGGGACAGTGATGGTGGCGGCACAATTGTAGCACAGCGAAAAAGGTTAGGGAATTAGGGTTTTAGTGGAGAGGATAATGTGGCAGCAAGGGTTATCAAATTCCACGTCATAATTTAAAATTTATTTCCACGTAATAAGATCACACATATCAGTATCACCACATCAACATACTTTTACATCGTCTGTAACAACTTAACAGATAGGACAAAATTGGTTCAATTTTACAAATATTATGACCCAATTTAGACAGTTGCAAATATAAGGATTCACTTAAGATTCTCATACAAATATAAGGACCATCTGAGGGTTTAAACCTAAAAATATATTGGTTTTAGTGACAAATATTAATTAGTCCTTAAAATTAATTTTCTATAAATATTTATCATTATGATATATTGCCAAGAGTGCTTCTTAATAAGATTGAAATTAATGAGTGGTCCGACAATGGGTGAAATAGAAGAATGTCCACATAAATCTCGCTAGAATATGCTCTACCTTGGCTTCGATACCATATTAATTAGATAGTAAGTGGGTTTTAAGTCTAACTCAATCCCACAAAACCGACTTGTAAAGTGAGGTTTGCACCCCACTTATATATTATAATTTGGCCTTATCATTAGTCGATGTGGGACTTCCAACACACCCCCTTCACGCCAAGGTATAGACATCTCGAGCGTGATAATAGAAATTAATGGGTGCTCCGATAATGGCCCAACAGCGGCTGGAACATAAGAATGCCGACATAGATCTCGTTAGGATAGGCTCTAACCTTGGCTCTGATACCATATTAGATAGTAGGTTTTAAGCCTAACTCAACCCCACAAAATCGGCTTGTAAAGTGAGATTTGCACCCCACTTATATATTATAATTTGGCCTATCTCTAGTCAACGTGAGACTTCCAACAATCAACTCAAGGAATTGTAAGGTAGTTATTTATGGGTAGTTTAGCGATTTCTGGTAGTATTATATTCAAAATGACTCAATGAAATATCACTTCTTCTATGAAAGTCAATATTGATATATACAGTATCTTTTGTGTTAAGCTTTTTTCAATCCCAAATCAATCGAATGACGTTATTTATAATCAATCATCAAAACCTTTGAGAAATGGTTTATTTTGAAATATAGAGTTATATTATTATTTTGTTTTCGAAAAACATGTTGAACAGTGTAACGAGAAAGAAATATTTAAAATGTTTAAGGTCTCAATTCCTAGACATGTGGAGATATTGAGTATTGAATATGGTAGGAACAATTGGTATTACATGAAATATCCATATTAGATTACGGGTAGAGAGTACCGAAAGGCTTGACATGCATATATAATTTATCTGGAAATAATGAAACATGCATGTTTAATAAAGTTTGAGAGGAAAAGTTTATTTTTGATTGATAGAAGACGATGAAGAGTGAGAAAACATGTTATTGTATTTCATTGAATTTTCTATAACTCGGAGGTACAATCTGTGTTGAGAAAGGTGACTGTGTTGCGTTGTGTGTCATAGCCAATCAAGATGTCCTGCTGTGCCAAATTCCCCAAAATGGCTTGAGAACCTGAACGGAAAGCCAAACATATGACAGTTTCCCTGACCTTGATAAAGGTGTTTACAGAATACAATTTCACAGTTCCACCACCTTTAAAATGTGCAAACACTGTTGGTATATGATATTCTTCACCAGGTGTAATTCCGAAGCATAACCTCAAACCTTTTTGTGCGCTATTAGTACGAGGTAAATTAACTGCATTTACCATTTCTCTTTCCAAACTTGAGTAAACCTCATCTGGCAAATAACTTATCGTTGTCCCTGAGTCAATAAAGATGTTTCCATCTACGCCATTTCTGGGAAACTCTATTCTCTTGCTTCCCACACTGATTGCTTCCATCACCACGAAGTACATGGACGGCCGTGCTATGTTTCTGATTAAAGGGGTTGAAACGGCACCTTCAACAGAAACCTCACCACTATCTCCAAAATGGAGATAGCTAGGTTTTGCATCTCCTTCATACATTGGCGTCAAACAATAGGAAAACGTCCCACCTATTTTAGGTTTCAACTGACCTGCAAGTGAGAAAGCTCCGATTCCAAGGCCAACTATGCCAGAGCTTTGCTCAGCAAAGATTCCATAGTTGTTGTGTCCACATCCAATCACAGTTTGGGGAAATGCTACAGGAACATTTTTAGTACTGGAAGTTAGAGTAATGGTGTCCCAACTGAAATCTCCTTCTGAAGTTGATCCATCACCATAATTCACTTTATATGCACAGCGCTTTCCATTGTTAAAATTGCAAAAAGTACGTGACGCACTCAGACAATCAGCAGAAACACAAGGGATAGTACTGTATGTCCTTGAAGTTGACGGATCAAATATGGGTCTGTCTTGTTTGTAACAGTCTTTACAAGGCTGACATTGCATCCAAATTATGTCTGAACCAGTATCAACTATACCAAGGATTTGGACTGGTGGAGTTCCAACTGAATAGTTCAGCAGGAATTCTCCTGAAACTGGTGTTATAGTGCCCTCAACATCGTTTGAGTCTAGGTTGAAGTAATTAGCACGATGGATGGAACGAAGAATGGCATTTTCAACTCGTTGGAAATGAGTTTCCGTGGGACGATAAAATGGTGATTTTGGTGAATCACGGTGGATCATCTCCACACTAAAACTGCTTTTAAGGGCTTTTGAGAAGGAAATGTTTTGAAGAAATACCAAGACAATGAAAAAAGATGAATAACGTACAACCATTGTCATAATGTACATGCATAAGTTTAGTTGATAAACAAACAACCGCTTCAAATGGATTTGTAATTATTGCTGCTTTCTTATATAGTGACTGTGAAATTATCTGCAATAATTGTTATCAGTATTTAATACCTTATATCGGATATATTCTTAATTAGCATCAACACGCTTTTTTTTACTATATATTTAGCCTTGATGTCAAAAATTAATGCAAAATTGAATTTCTTGCAAAATTCTTCCATGTTCTGATATGTTTCCAAGCTAAGTCCAGATGAATGAAAAACCTAACAATTTGTTATATACCTTCATTGGAGATCTTGTGATCCAAAAGTAAATATTCAAAGAATATCAGGTTTATATTAGTAGGTGAAATTCAATTTGAACAATCTAACAATTTATTATATATATATATATATATATATATATATATATATATATATATATATATATATATATTCCTTTTATGATTGAAGACATTTGTAGTAATAATTGCTTGGAACCCGTTTTTGTTAATATAACACATATTCTTATTATTAAGATATAGTGTTTTAATTTGAAACGGTATGAATGAAAAAAGTATTATATAAAAATTTTAGTATTAATCTCAAATATGGATTACACACAGAATAAGCATTCTAATTAACATGTATTGTTTTTTCCGCAATTTGTAGTAATTGAAAACCTGTGTCGAATGTTTTGCTGACAAATATTAATTAGTGCTTAAAATTAATTTTTTAGAAATATTTATATGGCCAAGAGTGTTTCTTAATAAGATTGAGTTTGCAATTTTATAAGAGAATTTTCTATTAGAGTATTTTGATGGCTATTTTAATATATGAGAGGGTATGAAATTGTTGGTGTTCGATAGGAATATAATAATAATAAACTATGAGTCAAATTCATAATATATATGTTTGTTAACGCACGTACGCCTATTTTTCAGTTGGTATATTTTAACAATGTGTATCGGATTTTAGCAGACAAAAATATCCTTATATATCATGGATTCTAAGTTTTAAGGTTAAGGGTATTTTAATAATTTTCATTCTCAAAACTAAAAGAAAGAAACCTCAAACCCTCACTCACCTCTCTCGTTGCTCTCAACCCTTTCTCTTTCATCCCTCTCACTCCATTCTTTTCTCTGTCATCACTTCCAATTAAAAAAATCAGAAACATTTGCCGTTTAAACAATCTTACAAAAAATGATTTCATATAATTTTTGTCTTATATAATTTTATCCAATTTTCAAAAGAATAGAAGGAATTGGTAATTGACTTGGAAAAAATCAGAAATACTCGCGGTTAAACAATTTCTTACAAAAAATGATTTTATAATGAGTTTTCATTTTATAATTTTTGTCTTATCTAATTTTATCTCATTTTCACAAGCATAATGACATCCGAAAGAATTGGTAATTGTCCTGGAGGGTTTTTTTAGAGATGACAGATGAAATTAGAAAGGTTAGTGAAGATGGTGAAATTGAGGAGATCTTGAATGAACCTTTGTCTGAAGGTGAATATGTCAATGACTCAACTCTTTACAAAGGCAAATTTTTAAAGGTAATGTTTCTGATTTTTTCAATTGGGCTACAGTAGGGATGACAGAGAAAAGGTTGGAGTGAGAGAGATGAAAAGAAAGGGTTGAGAGGAATGAGAGACGTGAATAAGGGTTTCAGGTTTTTTTTTTTAGTTTTGAGAATAAAAATTATTAAAATATCCTTAACCTTAACATTTAGAATCCATGATATATAAGGGTATTTTTGTCTACTAAAAGTCGATACACATTGCTAAAATCTAGCAACTGAAAAACAGGCATGCGCGCGTTAGCAAACCCCATATATATATAAAATGACCTGTCTGTAAAAGTCTGTTTATAAAAAAAACAGATATAAAAAATGAGCGGTGACAATTTAGTAAATTAAAGACTATTATTAAAGTCTGTTAGAGACTTAAAAGACTTAAAATAGATATAATTTACATATGTTACCTTTTATCAGACTTAAATTAGTATTATTAAGTCCGGTAACATTGGAATAAACTTAAAAAAATGTTTTAACCTAAAAAAAATCTAAGAAATTTGTAAACCCTTCTCACTTCCCAGGAAACAAACTTTAGCATCAACTCGCCATCTCGTATTGCAGCACCGGCCTCCCCACTAGTAACCTCCACATATTGGACCCTCTCCTCTCCTCCCCTTCCACCCTTCTTGGCCGTGAGAGGGCCATCGTCATCAACTTGGAGCACATCAAGGCCATCATCAACGCCCATGAGGTCCTCCTCCTCAACTCACGTGACCCCTTCGTCACCCCCTTCGTCCAAGAGCTCAAGGCTAGGATCCTTCGCTACCACCAGGCCTTCTCATCTTCCAAACACCACGACCACCACACTGACTCCGACCACGACCATCACACTGACTCCGACCACGACCACGACGACGACCCTGATGCCATCAAGATTCTCCCTTTCTAGTTCGTGGTCATGGAGGTTTGCCTTGAAGCCGCCTGTAGCATATTGGAGAACGAGGTCCGTGCTTCCCTCTTCTCTTCTCTTCATTTCCTGCCGACAATTCACTCAGAAAGGTCGTTAGGATATTCAAGTTAGTGTTATTGGACGACTTGAGCACCTAGGACGAGTGCATGTTGTTGGAACTGGCATAGACATTAGACAGTGTTTTGGGTATTCCTCACGTCACGCTTCATACAGATTTAGTAAAGAGTATGAACAAAGGCTGAAGTAGGACATCACAAAGGAGATCATGCAGGAGATCACAAAGAAGGTCAGGACAAATTTGTATGATGAAGTTGCTTCAGAAGTGACTGAAAGGGTGACGCGCCAGTTTCAACAATAGTTTGAGAGTTATGGCATGTGTCTGCAGCCGTCTCTTGTAGTCGAATATGTTGTGCCTCCCACAAGTAAAATTAATAATCATTTTTGTTTATTAATTTACTTTTTGTATAAGCTAATATTTAATTTGACAGGTAGAAGCGACAAAGGAAGTTGTTCAGCTCCAAGCATCTCAAGGGACGACATGGACGAGACTTGTCCATGTCAGCTATATGTTGAGATAGCCACTCCAGTTCATGGTATGCAACTGGGAAAAGATGAGGTAAAGGTCACGGTCGATGGAATTGTCGTACCGGATGTGCTTGTTCCTATGCCAACAGATGAGATTGTCATTGTGGCACGGGCATTTTAGTCTTTCGTCGCTTGGTCCTAGATCTTTGGTTGGTTCTATTTTTGACTCCTCGATATGGACTCCTACTATATACTTCTGAATTTTAAGCTTTACTTCTTATTAACGTAAGAACATAACTATTTTTTCATGTAACAGTAGACAGGTCGAGAGAGTCCTACACCGGAGAAGATTCAATTATTTGAGGATGATCCTCTTGGTGCGTTACACGAGCTTTCTAACATCATTGCAGATGCGTCGATGATTGTTCCATGGGTCTTACTATATTTGGAAGAGGCCTAAAGATCCCATTGTACTTGCATAAGCAAGATGTTCAAGAGCTTGCGTCGAGGAGAGAAGAGCTTAATATCACCCTCGTTCAGTTGTGGATGATGTAACTCTATGAGCACTTATTTATATAGATCGATTTATCAAGTTACATATATCAGATCATTTATTGATTTCAGGTATATGTTTGGTGTAACTAACAAGATGGGATTTAATGGTGTATATGAGTTCATTGACCCCCAAATGACTAACGAAGGAAATAAATTTGATGGCATCCAAGCACACATCACCAGTTGTTTTGCAATGGGGAAGGAGGTATATTTTATCCCTATATAGTTGGGTAAGTGAAATTTTTAAATTTTAAAGTTTCATTTGTGATTTTAGTATATAACAATTAAGTTTTTACCAATTTCAGGTATCATTGGCAGCTACTTGTGGTTTTCATAACGAAGAACATAGTTGTATGATTTTGTTCACTGCACAAATCTCTTCTCAACCCTTTCAGACAAGTAGTAGATTGGTAAGAACCTCAATGTCTGGACTTTCTTCCTTATATAAATGTATTCTAATGCAATTTTTTTAATAGTTCCCTTACAACATATATGATGTTGTCTAGGAGATCAACTGC
>NW_028274547.1:0-34617 GCF_029865625.1 Vigna umbellata
GTGGAGGAAGTGAACGTAGTTGACGGAGTGGACGGAATGCACGAAGTGGACGAACTGGACGAAACAAGAGAAGGAGGAAAGTGGAGGAAGAAGTGGATGGAGATGTGGACGAAGTAGACGAAGTGGACGAATTGGACGAAGTTGATGAAGTTGATGAAGTTGACGAAGTGGACGAAGTGGACAAAGTTTACCAAGTGCACGAATTGGACGAAGTGGACGAATTGCCGGAATTGGACGACGTGGACGAAGTGGAGGAAGTGGAGGGAGTGGAGGGAGTGGAGGGAGTGGAGGGAGTGGAGTAAGTGGACGAAAAGGAGGAAGTGGACGAAGTGGAGGAAGTGGAAGAAGAAGAAAAAAAAGAAAAAGAAGAAGAAGAAGAAGTGGACGAAGTTGACGAAGTTGACGAAGTGGACAACGTCGACGAAGTGTAGGAAGTGGAGGAAGTAGACGAAGTGGAGCAAGTGGAGAAAGTGGACCGAGTGAAGGAACTGGACGAAGTTGTCGTAGTACACGAATTGGACGAATTGAACGAATTGGACGAAGTGGACCAAGGGGACGAAGTGGAAGAAGAAGAAGAAGAAGAAGAAGACAAAGAAGTTGAAGTAGAAGAAGTACAGGAAGTGGACAAAGTGGACAATGTTGACGAGATTGAAGAAGTTGACGAAGTTTACGAAGTGGAGGAAGTGGACAAAGTTGACGAGATTGATGAAGTTGACGAAGTGGAGGAAGTGGACGAATTCGACGAAGTGGACGAATTGGACGACGTGGACGAAGTGGAGGAAGTGGAGGAAGTGGATGGAGTTGAGGAAGTGCAGGGAGTGGAGGAAGTGGAGGAAGTGGACGAAGGGGAGGAAGTGGACGAAGTGGACGAAGTCGATGAATTGGACGAAGTGGACGAAGTGGAAGAAGAAGAAACGAAAGTAAAAGAAGAATAAGAAGAAGTGGACGAAGCCTAGGAAGTGGAGGAAGTGGACGAAGTGGAGCAAGCGTAGAAAGTGGATCAGGTGGAGGAAGTGAACGAAGTTGTCGAAGTAGACGAATTGGACGAATTTGGAGGAAGTGGACGAAGTTGAAGAAGTTGACGAAGTTGGCGAAGTGGACGAAGTGGACGAAGTGCACGAGGTTGACGAAGTGGACGAAGTTGACGAAGTGGGCGAAGTGGACAAAGTGGACGAAGTCAACGCAGTCGACGAAGTGGACGAACTGGACGAAGTGGAGGAACTTGAGGCAGTGGAGGAAGTGGTGGAAGAAGTCGACGAAGTGGACGAATTGGACGAAGTGGAGTAAGTGGAGTAAGTGGACGAAGTTGACGAAGTTGCGAAGTTCACGAAGTGGATGACGTGGACGAAGTGGAGAAAGTGGAGGAAGCGGAGGAAGTGGAGGAAGTAGAGGAAGTGGAGGGAGTGGAGAAAGTGAACAAAGTGGAGGAAGTGGATGAAGTTGACGAAGTCGTTGAATTGTACGAATTGGAGGAATTGGACGAAGTGGATGAAGTGGAAGAAGTTGAAGTAGAAGAAGTGGACAAAGTGGAGGAAGTGCAGGAAATGCAGGAAGTGGAGAAAGTGGACTGAGTGGAGCGAGTGGAGGAAGTGGATGAAGTTGTCGAAGTTGATGAATTGGACGAATTGGACTAAGTGGACGAATGGGACGAGGTGGAAAAAAGAAGAACAACAACAAGAAGAAGAAGTAGAAGTAGAAGAAGTGGACGAAGTGGACATAGTTGACGAGATTGAAGAAGTTGACGAAGTTGATGAAGTGGAGGAAGTGGAGGGAGTGGACGAGGTTGATGAGGTTGACAAGGTGGACGAAGTGGATGAGCTGGACGAAGTGGAGGAAATTGAGGACGTGCAGGAAGTGGAAGTAGACGAACTGGACGAAGTGGACGAAGGTTACAAAGTGGACGAAGTTGACGATTTGGACGAGGTGGAGGACGTGGAGGAAGTGGAAGAAATGGAGGAAGTGCACGAAGTGGATGAAGTGGCGAAGTGGATGAAGTAGAGGAAGTGGAGGAAGTGGAGGAAGTTTAGGAAGTGGACAAACTGGACGAAGTGGAAGAAGAAGAAGAGGAAAAAGAAAAAGAAGAAGAGGAAAAAGAACTTGAAGTACAAGAATTGCAAGAGGTGGACGAAGTTGACGAAGTGGACGAAGTGGACGAAGTAGAGGAAGTGGAGGAAGTGGAGGAAGTTTAGGAAGTGGACGAACTGGACGAAGTGGAAGAAGAACAAGAGGAAAAAGAAAAAGAAGAAGAGGAAAAAGAACTTGAAGTACAAGAATTGCAAGAGGTGGACGAAGTTGACGAACTGGACGAAGTGGACGAAATGGACGAAGTGGACGAAGTGGACGAAGTGGACGAAGTGGACGAAGTGGACAAAGTGCACAAGGTGGACGAGGTTGACGAAGTTGACGAAGCGGACGAAGTTGACGAAGTGGCGAAGTGGACGAAGAGGACGAAGTGGAGGAAATGAAGGAAGTGGACGAAGTGGACGGGGTGGACGAAGTGTACGAAGTGGTGGAAGTGGAGGAAGTGGAGAAAATGGAGAAAATGGAGGAAGTAGAGGAAGTGGAGGAAGTGGAGGAAGTGGAGAAAATGGAGAAAGTGGAGGAAGTAGAGGAAGTGAAGGAAGTGGAGGAAGTGGAGGACGAAGTAGACGAAGTGGACGAATTGGACAAAGTGGACGAAGTGGAGGAATTGGAGGAAGTGGAGGAAGTGGAGGAATAAGTGGACGAGGTTGGCGACGTGAACGAGGTTGACGAAGTGGACGAAGTTGAAAGTGGACGAATTGGACAAATTGAACGAATTGGACGAAGGGGACGAAGTGGAAGAAGAAGAAGAAAAAGAAGAAGTTGAAGTGGAGGAAGTGGACAAAGTTGACAATGTTGACGAGGTTGAAGAAGTTGACGAAGTTGACGAAGTGAACGAGGTTGACGAAGTAGAGAAAGTGGAGGAGCTGGACGAAGTGGAGGAACTTGAGGTAGTGGAGGAAGTGGTGGAAGAAGTCGACGAAGTAGACGAAGTGGAAGAATTGGACAAAGTGGATTAAGTTGACGAAGTTGACGAAGTGGAGGAAGTGGAGGAAGTGGAGGAAGAGGACGAAGAGGACGAGGTGGACGAAGTTGATGAAGTGGACGAAATTAAGGAAGTGGAGGAAGTGGACGAAGTGGGCGAAGTGGAGGAAGTGGAGGAAGTGGAGGACGAAGTGGACGAAGTGGACAAATTGGACAATGTGGACGAAGTTGACGATGTGGACGAATTTGACGAAGTGGACGAATTGAAGGAAGTGGAAGAATTGGAGGAATAAGTGGACGAAGTGGACGAAGTGGACGAAGTTGACGAAGTGGACGAGGTTGACGAAGTGGACGAGGTTGACGAAGTTGACGAAGTTGACGAAGTGAACGAGGTTGACGAAGTAGAGAAAGTGGAGGAGCTGGACGAAGTGGAGGAACTTGAGGCAGTGGAGGAAGTGGTGGAAGAAGTCGACGAAGTAGACGAAGTGGAAGAATTGGACAAAGTGGATTAAGTTGACGAAGTTGACGAAGTTGACGAAGTGGAGGAAGTGGAGGAAGTGGAGGAAGAGGACGAAGAGGACGAGGTGGACGAAGTTGATGAAGTGGACGAAATTAAGGAAGTGGAGGAAGTGGACGAAGTGGGCGAAGTGGAGGAAGTGGAGGAAGTGGAGGACGAAGTGGACGAAGTGGACAAATTGGACAATGTGGACGAAGTTGACGATGTGGACGAATTTGACGAAGTGGACGAATTGAAGGAAGTGGAAGAATTGGAGGAATAAGTGGACGAAGTGGACGAAGTTGACGAAGTGGACGAAGTGGATGAAGCGAACGAAGTTGAAAGTGGACGAAGTAGACAGTGGACGAAGTGGACAGAGTGCACGGTGTGGACGGAGTCGACGAAGTGGACAAAGTCGACGAAGTGGACGAAGTAGATGAAGTGGAAGATGTGGACGAACTGGACGAAATGGAGGAAGTGGAGGAAGAAGTGGATGAAGTAGACACAGTGGACGAATTGGACGAAGTGGACAAAGTTCATGAATTGGACGAAGTGGACGAAGTAGAGGATGCGGAGGAAGTGGACGAAGTGGAGGAAGTGGAGGGCGTAGAAGGAGTGCAAAAAAGGACGAAGTGGACGAAGTTGACGAAGTTGATGAAGTGCACGAATTAGACGAATTGGATGAACTGGAAGAAGAACAAGAAGAACAAGAAGAAGTTGAAGTAGAAGAAGTGGACGAAGTGGACAAAGTTGACGAAGTTGACAAATTTGACGAAGTTGACGAAGTGCACGAAGCGGACGAAGTGGACGAAATGGACAATGTGGACAAAGTGGACTAGGTTGACAAAGTAGACGAGGCGGATGTAGTTGACGAAGTGGAGAAAGTGGAGGAAGTGGAGGAAGTGGACGAATTGGACAAATTGGACAAATTGGACGAATTGGACCAAGTGGATGAAGTGGAGGAAGTGGATGATGTGGAGGAAGTGGAGGAAGTGGAGGAAGTGGAGGAAGTTGAGGAAGAGGACGAAGTGGACGGAGATGAGGAAGTGGAGGAAGTGGAGGAAGTGGACGAATTGGACGTATTGGACCAAATGGATGAAGTTGAGGAAGTGGAGGAAGTGGAGGAAGTTGAGGAAGCGAACGAAGTGGAACAAGTGGACGCAGTGGAGGAAGTAGTGGAAGTGGACAAAGTTGACAAAGTGGACAGAGTGGACGTAGTGGACCAAGTGGACAAAGAGGACGAACTAGACGAACTGGACGAAATGGAGAAAGTGGAGGAAGTGGAGGAAGAGGACGAAATGGATGGACTGGACGAACTGGATGAAGTGGACGAAGTAGAGGAAGTTGAGGAAGGGGACGAAGGGGACAAAGTCGACGGAGTGGATGCAGTGGACGAAGTAGATGAAGTTCACAAAGTGGACAGAGTGGACGCAGTGGACGAAGAGGACGAAGTGGACGGAGTGGAGGAAGTGGTGGAAGTGGAGAAAGTGGAGAAAGTGGAAGAAATGGAGGAAGTGGAGGAAGTGGAGCAAGTTGAGGAAGTGGAGGAAGTGGAGAAAGTGGAGGAACTGGAGGAAGTGGAGGTAGTGGACGGAGTGGAGGAAGTGGAGGAAGTGGTGGAAGTGGAGGAAGTGGAGGAAGTGGAGGAAGTGGAGGAAGTGGACGGACTGGACGAAGTGGACCAAGTGGAGGAAGTGAAGGAAGTTGAGGAAGAGGACGAAGTGCACGAAGTGGACGGAGTGGATGCAGTGGACGAAATGCACAAACTACACGAAGTGGAGGAAGTGGAAGAAGTGGAGCAAGTGGAGGGTGTGGGGAAAGTGGAGCAAGTGGAGGAAGAAGTGGAAGAAGTGTAGGAAGTGGAAAAAGTTGACGAATTGGACGAAGTTCATGAAGTGGACAAAGTTGACGAAGTGGACGAAATGGACGAAGTGGAGGAAATGGACATAGTGGACGAAGTGGAAGAATTGGAGGAAGTGGAGGAAGTGGAGGAAGAAGTGGAAGAAGTGGACGAACTGGATGAAGTGGACGAAGTTGACGAAGTAGAGGAAGTGAAGGAAGTGGACGAAGTGGACGAAGTTGAGGAAGGGGACAAAGTGGAGGAAGTGGACGAAGTGGAGGAAGTGGACAAAGTGGACGAAGTGAAGGAAAGGAGCAAGTGGACGAAGTGGACGAAGTTGACGAAGTTGACAAAGTTGACGAAGTGGACGAAGTGGACGAAGTGGAGGAAGTGGCGAAGTCGACGAAGTGGACGGAGCTGACGAAGTGGAGGAAGTGGTCAAAGTGGAGGAAGTGGAGAAAGTGGACGAAGGGGACGAAGTTGACGAAGTGGACGAAGTTGACGCAGTAGATCAAGTTGACGAAGTGGGTGGAGTGGACGAAGTGGAAGAGGTGGACGAAGTGTACGAAGTGGACGAAGTCGGCGAAGCGGACGAAGTCGACGAAACGGATGAAGTGGAGGAAATGGAGGATGTGGACGAAGTGGAAGAAGTGGACGGAGTGGACGAAGTGGACAAAGTGGAGGAAGTAGACGAAGTGGACGAAGTTGAGGAAGGGGACACACTGGACGATTTGGACCAAGTCGAGGAAGTGGAGGAAGTTGAGGAAGTGGAAGAAGTGGAGGAAATGGAGGGTGTGGTGAAAGTGGAGGAAGTGTAGGAAGAACTAGAAGAAGTGGAGGAAGTGGAAAAAGTGGACGAAGTTGACGAATTGGAGGAAGTGGACAAAGTTGAGGAATTGGAGGAAGTGGAGGAAGTAGAGGAAGAAGTGGAGGAAGTGGAAGATGTAGAAGAGTGGAAGAAGTGGACGAACTAGACGAAGTGGACGAAGTTGACAAGGTGGACGAGGTGGACGAGTTGGACGAGGTGGACGAGGTGGACGAGGTGGACGAACTGGACGAAGTGGACGAAGTAGACGAAGTGGACGAAGTGGACGAAGTGGACGAAGTGGTGGAAGTGGACGAAGTTGACGAAGTGGACGAAGTGGTGGAAGTGGGGGAAGTGGATGAAGTGAAGGAAAGGAGCAAGTGGACGAAGTGGACGAAATGGAGGAAGTGGACGAAGTGGTGGAAGTGGAGGAAGTGGACGAAGTGGATGTAGTGGACGAAATTGATGAAGTGGACGAAGTAAAGGAAGTGGCGGAAGTGGAGCAAGTGGAGAAAGTGGAGCGAGAGGAGCGAGTGGTGGAATTTGACCATGTAGACGAAGTTCTGAAGTAGACGAATTGGACGAATTTCACGAAGTGGACGAAGTGGAGCAAGTGGATGAAGTGGACGAAGTGACGAAATTGGACCAAGTGGAGGGAGTGGAGCAAGTGGAGGAACTGAAGCAAGTGGAGGAAGCGGACCCAGTGGACGAAGTTGTCGAAGTAGACGAACTGGACGAATTGGACGAAGTGCACGAACTGGACAAAGTGGAAGAAGAAGAAGAAGAAGAAGAAGAAGAGGAAGAAGAAGAAGTTGAAGTAGAAGAAGTGCAGGAAGTGGAGGAAGTTGACTTAGTGGACGAAGTGGACGAAGTTGACGAAGTTGAAGAAGTTGACTAATTGGACGAAGTGGAGGAAGTGGAGGAAGTGGAGGAAGTGGAGGAATTTGACGAAGTTGACAAGGTGGACGAGGTGGACGAGGTGGACGAGGTGGACGAGGTGGACGAGGTGGACGAACTGGACGAAGTGGACGAAGTAGACGAAGTGGACGAAGTGGACAAAGTGGACGAAGTGGACGAAGTGGTGGAAGTGGAAGAAGTTGACGAAGTGGACGAAGTGGTGGAAGTGGAGGAAGTGGACGAAGTGAAGGAAAGGAGCAAGTGGACGAAGTGGACGAAGTTGACGAAGTGGACGAAATGGACCAAGTGGACGAAGTGGAGGAAGTGGACGAAGTGGTGGAAGTGGAGGAAGTGGACGAAGTGGAGGTAGTGGACGAAATTGATGAAGTGGACGAAGTAAAGGAAGTGGCGGAAGTGGAGCAAGTGGAGAAAGTGGAGCGAGAGGAGCGAGTGGTGGAATTTGACCATGTAGACGAAGTTCTGAAGTAGACGAATTGAACGAATTTCACGAAGTGGACGAAGTGGAGGAAGTGGAGCAAGTGGATGAAGTGGACGAAGTGGAGGAAGTGACGATATTGGACCAAGTGGAGGGAGTGGAGCAAGTGGAGGAACTGGAGCAAGTGGAGGAAGCGGACCCAGTGGACGAAGTTGTCGAAGTAGACGAACTGGACGAATTGGACGAAGTGGACGAACTGGACAAAGTGGAAGAAGAAGAAGAAGAAGAAGAAGAGGAAGAAGAAGAAGTTGAAGTAGAAGAAGTGCAGGAAGTGGAGGAAGTTGACTTAGTGGACGAATTGGACGAAGTTGACGAAGTTGAAGAAGTTGACTAATTGGAGGAAGTGGAGGAAGTGGAGGAAGTGGAGGAAGTTGACGAAGTGGATGAAGTTGACAAAGTTGACGAAGTCGAGGAAGGTGACGAAGTGGAGTAAGTGGAGGAAGTGGATGAAGGGGACGAAGTTAACGAAGTGAACGAAGTGGACGAAGTGGAGGAAGTGGAGGAAGTGCACGAAGATGACGAAGTGGAGGAAGTGGAGGAAGTGCGCGAAGTGGGTGAAGTGGACGAAGTTGAAGAAGTAGAGGAAGTGGAGGAAGTGGAGGAAGTGGAGGGAGAAGAGAAATTGGACGAAGTTGACGAAATGGACGAAGACAATGACTTGAACGAATTGGACGAAGTGGTTGAAGTCGAAAAAGAAGAAGAAGAAGAAGTAGAAGAAGTGGACGAAGTTGGCGTAGTCGACGAAGTGGACAGTGTGGATGATGTTGATGAAGTGGACGAAGTGGAGGAAGGGGACGAAGTGGAGGAAGTGGCGGAAGTGGAGCAACTGGGGCAAGTGGAGCAAGTGGAGAAAGTGGAGCGAGTAGAGGAAGTGGACCGAGTGGAGGAAGTGGAGGCAGTGGACCATGTGGACGAAGTTGTCGAAGTAGACGAATTGGACGAATTGGACGAAGTGGAAGATGAAGAAGAAGAAGAAGAAGAAGAAAAAGAAGTTAACGTAGAAGAAGTGGAGGAAGTGGAGTAGGTGGACGAAGTGGCGAACTGGACAAAGATGACGAAGTTGAAGAGGTTGACGAAGTGGAGGAAGTGGAGGAAGTTGATGAAGTGGAGGAAGTGGACGAAGTGCACGAAGTTGACGAAGTGGAGGAAGTGGAGGATATGGAGGAATAAGTGGAGGAAGTGGAGGAAGTGGGGGAAGTGGAGGAAGTTGGCGAAGTGGAGGAAGTGGAGGAAGTTGACAAAGTTGACAAAGTGGAGGAAGAGGAGGAAGTGGGCGAAGTGGGCGAAGTGGACGAGGTTGATGAAGTTGACGAAGTTTACGAAGTGGAGCAAGTGGACGAAGTGGAGGAAGTGGAGGAAATGGAGGAAGTGGAGGATGTGGGCGAAGTGGACGAAGTTAACATAGTGGACGAAGTGGAAGAAGTGGAGGAAGTGGCAAAGTGGGCAAAGTTGACGAAGTTGACGAAGTGGAGGAAGCGGAGGAAGGGGAGGAAGAGGAGGAACCAGAGGAAGTGGAGGAAGTGGAGGAAGTGGAGGAAGTGGAGGATGTGGACGAAGTGGACGAATTGGACGAACTGGACGAATTGGACGAAGTGGACGAAGTGGACGAAGTGGAGGAAGTGGGCGAAGCGGGCGAAGTGGACGAAGTGGACGAAGTGGACGAGGTGGACGAGGTGGATGAAGTGGACGAAGTGGAGGAAGTGGAGGAAGTGGCGAAGTGGACGAAGTTAAGGCAGCGGAGGAAGTGGAGGAAGTGGAAGTAGTGGGGGGAGTGGACGAATTGGACGAAGTTTACGAACTTGACGAAGTGGAGGAAGTGGAGGTAGTGGACGAAGTCAATGAATTGAACGAATTGGACGAAGTGGTTGAAGTCGAAGAAGAAGAAGAAGAAGAAGAAGAAGTAGAACAAGTGGACGAAGTGGACGGAGTTGACGAAGGCAACGGAGTTGATGAAGTGTACAAAGTGGACGAAGTGGAAGAAGTGGAGGAAGTGAACGAAGTGAAGGAAGTAGACGAAGTGGACGAAGTGGACGAAGTGGATGGAGTGGACGGAGTGGATGCAGTGGACGAGGTGGACGAGGTGGACGAAGTCGACGAAGCGGACGAAGTGGAGGAAGTGGAGGAAGTGGACGAAGCGGAGGAAGTGGAGGAAGTGGAGGGAGTAGAGAAAATGGACGAAGTTGACGAAGTGGACGAAGTGCACGAAGTGTACGAAGTGGACGAAGTGGAGGAAGTGGACGAAATGGACGAAGTTGACGAAGTTGACAAAGTTGAGGAAGTGGAGGAAGTGGAGGAAGTGGACAAAGTCGACGAAGTTGAAGAAGTGGACGAAGTGGACGAAGTGGAGGAAGTGGAGGAAGTGGAGGAAGGTTACGAAGTGGACGAAGTAGACGAAGTGGAGGAAGTGGGCGAAGTGGGCGAAGTGGACGAAGTGGACGAAGCTGACGAAGCTGAGGAAGTGGAGGAAGTGGAGGAAGTGGACAAAGTTGACGAAGTGGAGGAAGTGCAGGAAGTGGGGGAAGTGGGGGAAGTGGGGGAAGTGGAGGTAGTGGAGGAAGAGGAGGAAGTGGAGGAAGTTGGCGAAGTAGAGGAAGTGGAGGAAGTTGACAAAGTTGACGAAGTGGAGGAAGTGGAGGAAGTGGGTGAAGTGGGCGAAGTGGACGAGGTTTACGAAGTTGACGAAGTTTTCGAAGTGGAGGAAGTGGAGGAAGTGGAGGAAATGGAGGAAGTGGAGGAAATGGAGGAAGTGGAGGAAGTGGGCGAAGTGGGCGAAGTGGGCGAAGTGGGCGAAGTGGGCGAAGTGGACGAAGGTGACGAAGGTGACGAAGGTGACGAATTTGACGCAGTGGACGAAGTGGAAGAATCGGAAGAAGTGGAGGAATTGGCAAAGTGGAAAAAGTTGACGAAGTTGACGAAGTGAAGGAAGCGGAGGAAGCGATGGAAGGGGAGGAAGCGGAGGAAACAGAGGAAGTGGAGGAAGTGGACGAAGTGGACGAATTGGACGAACTAGATGAACTGGACGAAGTGGACGAAGTGGAGGAAGTGGGCGAAGTGGGCGAAGTGGACGAGGTGGACGGAGTGGAGAAAGTGGAGGAAGTGGAGGAAGTGGCGAAGTGGACGAAGTTAAGCAAGCGGAGGAAGCGGAGGAACTGGAAGTAGTAGGGGAAGTGGACGAATTGGACGAAGTGGAGGAAGTGGAGGAAGTGGACGGAGTGGAGGAAGTGGAGGAAGTGGAAGTAGTGGGGGAAGTTGACAAGGTTGATGAAGTTGACAAATTTGACGAAGTTGGCGAAGTGCACGAAGCGGACGAAATGGACAATGTGGACAAAGTGGACTAGGTTGACAAAGTAGACGAGGCGGATGTAGTTGACGAAGTGGAGAAAGTGGAGGAAGTGGAGGAAGTGGAGGAATTGGACGTATTGGACCAAATGGATGAAGTTGAGGAAGTGGAGGAAGTGGAGGAAGTTGAGGAAGCGAACGAAGTGGTTGAAGTGGAGGAAGTGGATGATGTGGAGTAAGTGGATGATGTGGAGGAAGTGGAGGAAGTGGAGGAAGTGGAGGAAGTTGAGGAAGAGGACGAAGTGGACGGAGTTGAGGAAGTGGAGGAAGTGGTGGAAGTGGAGGAAGTGGAGGAAGTGGACGAAGTGGACGAATTGGACCAAATGGATGAAGTTGTGGAAGTGGAGGAAGTGGAGGAAGATGAGGAAGCGAACGAAGTGAAACAAGTGGACGGAGTGGACGCAGTGGAGGAAGTAGTGGAAGTGGACAAAGTTGACGAAGTGGACAGAGTGGACGCAGTGGACGAAGTGGACAAAGAGGACGAACTAGACGAACTGGACGAAATGGAGAAAGTGGAGGAAGTGGAGGAAGAGGACGAAATGGATGGACTGGACGAACTGGATGAAGTGGACGAAGTAGAGGAAGTTGAGGAAGGGGACAGAGTCGACGGAGTGGATGCAGTGGACGAAGTGGATGAAGTTGACAAAGTGGACAGAGTGGACGAAGAGGACGAAGTGGACGGAGTGGAGGAAGTGGAGGAAGTGGAGGAAGTGGTGGAAGTGGAGGAAGTGGAGAAAGTGGAAGAAATGGAGGAAGTGGAGCAAGTGGAGCAAGTTGAGGAAGTGGAGGAAGTGGAGAAAGTGGAGGAAGTGGAGGAAGTGGTGGAAGTGGAGGAAGTGGAGGAAGTGGAGGAAGTGGAGGAAGTGGAGGAAGTGGACGGACTGGATGAAGTGGACCAAGTGGACCAAGTGGAGGAAGTTGAGGAAGAGGACGAAGTGCACGAAGTCGACGGAGTGGACGCAGTGGACGAAATGGACGAACTACACGAAGTGTAGGAAGTGGACGAACTACACGAAGTGTAGGAAGTGGAGCAAGTGGAGGGTGTGGTGAAAGTGGAGCAAGTGGAGGAAGAAGTGGAAGAAGTGGAGGAAGTGGAAAAAGTTGACGAATTGGACGAAGTTCATGAAGTGGACAAAGTTGACGAAGTGGACGAAATGGACGAAGTGGAGGAAATGGACATAGTGGACGAAGTGGAGGAATTGGAGGAAGTGGAGGAAGTGGAGGAAGTGGAGGAAGAAGTGGAAGAAGTGGACGAAGTGGACGAAGTTGACGAAGTAGAGGAAGTGAAGGAAGTGGAGGAAGTGGACGAAGTTGAGGAAGGGGACAAAGTGGAGGAAGAGGACGAAGTGGAGGAAGTGGACAAAGAGGACGAAGTGAAGGAAAGAAGCAAGTGGACGAAGTGGACGAAGTGGACGAAGTTGACGAAGTGGACGAAGTGGAGGAAGTGGCGAAGTGGAGGAAGTGGACGGAGTTGACGAAGTGGAGGAAGTGGTCAAAGTGGAGGAAGTGAGGGAAGTGGACCATGTGGACGAAGTTGTCGAAGTAGACGAATTGGACGAATTGGACGAAGTGGAAGATGAAGAAGAAGAAGAAGAAGAAGAAGAAAAAGAAGTTAACGTAGAAGAAGTGGAGGAAGTGGAGTAGGTGGACGAAGTGGCGAAGTGGACAAAGATGACGAAGTTGAAGAGGTTGACGAAGTGGAGGAAGTGGAGGAAGTTGACGAAGTGGAGGAAGTGGACGAAGTGCACGAAGTTGACGAAGTGGAGGAAGTGGAGGATGTGGAGGAATAAGTGGAGGAAGTGGAGGAAGTGGGGGAAGTGGAGGAAGTTGGCGAAGTGGAGGAAGTGGAGGAAGTTGACAAAGTTGACGAAGTGGAGGAAGTGGAGGAAGTGGGCGAAGTGGACGAGGTTGATGAAGTTGACGAAGTTTACGAAGTGGAGCAAGTGGACGAAGTGGAGGAAGTGGAGGAAATGGAGGAAGTGGAGGATGTGGGCGAAGTGGACGAAGTTAACATAGTGGACGAAGTGGAAGAAGTGGAGGAAGTGGCAAAGTGGGCAAAGTTGACGAAGTTGACGAAGTGGAGGAAGCGGAGGAAGGGGAGGAAGAGGAGGAACCAGAGGAAGTGGAGGAAGTGGAGGAAGTGGAGGAAGTGGAGGATGTGGACGAAGTGGACGAACTGGACGAATTGGACGAAGTGGACGAAGTGGACGAAGTGGGCGAAGCGGGCGAAGTGGACGAAGTGGACGAAGTGGACGAGGTGGACGAGGTGGATGAAGTGGACGAAGTGGAGGAAGTGGAGGAAGTGGCGAAGTGGACGAAGTTAAGGCAGCGGAGGAAGTGGAGGAAGTGGAAGTAGTGGGGGGAGTGGACGAATTGGACGAAGTTTACGAACTTGACGAAGTGGAGGAAGTGGAGGTAGTGGACGAAGTCAATGAATTGAACGAATTGGACAAAGTGGTTGAAGTCGAAGAAGAAGAAGAAGAAGAAGAAGAAGTAGAACAAGTGGACGAAGTGGACGGAGTTGACGAAGGCAACGGAGTTGATGAAGTGTACAAAGTGGACGAAGTGGAAGAAGTGGAGGAAGTGAACGAAGTGAAGGAAGTAGACGAAGTAGACGAAGTGGACGAAGTGGACGAAGTGGATGGAGTGGACGGAGTGGATGCAGTGGACGAGGTGGACGAGGTGGACGAAGTCGACGAAGCGGACGAAGTGGAGGAAGTGGAGGAAGTGGACGAAGCGGAGGAAGTGGAGGAAGTGGAGGGAGTAGAGAAAATGGACGAAGTGGACGAAGTGGACGAAGTGTACGAAGTGGACGAAGTGGAGGAAGTGGACGAAATGGACGAAGTTGACGAAGTTGACAAAGTTGAGGAAGTGGAGGAAGTGGACGAAGTGGACAAAGTCGACGAAGTTGAAGAAGTGGACGAAGTGGACGAAGTGAACGAAGTGGAGGAACTGGAGGAAGTTGAGGAAGGTTACGAAGTGGACGAAGTAGACGAAGTGGAGGAAGTGGGCGAAGTGGGCGAAGTGGACGAAGTGGACGAAGCTGACGAAGCTGAGGAAGTGGAGGAAGTGGAGGAAGTGGACAAAGTTGACGAAGTGGAGGAAGTGCAGGAAGTGGGGGAAGTGGGGGAAGTGGGGGAAGTGGAGGTAGTGGAGGAAGAGGAGGAAGTGGAGGAAGTTGGCGAAGTAGAGGAAGTGGAGGAAGTTGACAAAGTTGACGAAGTGGAGGAAGTGGAGGAAGTGGGTGAAGTGGGCGAAGTGGACGAGGTTTACGAAGTTGACGAAGTTTTCGAAGTGGAGGAAGTGGAGGAAGTGGAGGAAATGGAGGAAGTGGAGGAAATGGAGGAAGTGGAGGAAGTGGGCGAAGTGGGCGAAGTGGGCGAAGTGGGCGAAGTGGACGAAGGTGACGAAGGTGACGAATTTGACGCAGTGGACGAAGTGGAAGAATCGGAAGAAGTGGAGGAATTGGCAAAGTGGAAAAAGTTGACGAAGTTGACGAAGTGAAGGAAGCGGAGGAAGCGATGGAAGGGGAGGAAGCGGAGGAAACAGAGGAAGTGGAGGAAGTGGACGAATTGGACGAACTAGATGAACTGGACGAAGTGGACGAAGTGGAGGAAGTGGGCGAAGTGGGCGAAGTGGACGAGGTGGACGAAGTGGAGAAAGTGGAGGAAGTGGAGGAAGTGGCGAAGTGGACGAAGTTAAGCAAGCGGAGGAACTAGAAGTAGTAGGGGAAGTGGACGAATTGGACGAAGTGGAGGAAGTGGAGGAAGTGGACGGAGTGGAGGAAGTGGAGGAAGTGGAAGTAGTGGGGGAAGTTGACAAGGTTGATGAAGTTGACAAATTTGACGAAGTTGACGAAGTGCACGAAGCGGACGAAATGGACAATGTGGACAAAGTGGACTAGGTTGACAAAGTAGACGAGGCAGATGTAGTTGACGAAGTGGAGAAAGTGGAGGAAGTGGAGGAAGTGGAGGAATTGGACGTATTGGACCAAATGGATGAAGTTGAGGAAGTGGAGGAAGTGGAGGAAGTTGAGGAAGCGAACGAAGTGGTTGAAGTGGAGGAAGTGGATGATGTGGAGTAAGTGGATGATGTGGAGGAAGTGGAGGAAGTGGAGGAAGTGGAGGAAGTTGAGGAAGAGGACGAAGTGGACGGAGTTGAGGAAGTGGAGGAAGTGGTGGAAGTGGAGGAAGTGGAGGAAGTGGACGAAGTGGACGAATTGGACCAAATGGATGAAGTTGTGGAAGTGGAGGAAGTGGAGGAAGATGAGGAAGCGAACGAAGTGGAACACGTGGACGGAGTGGACGCAGTGGAGGAAGTAGTGGAAGTGGACAAAGTTGACGAAGTGGACAGAGTGGACGCAGTGGACGAATTGGAGGAAATGGAGGGTGTGGTGAAAGTGGAGGAAGTGCAGGAAGAACTAGAAGAAGTGGAGGAAGTTGAAAAAGTGGACGAAGTGGACGAATTGGAGGAAGTGGACAAAGTGGACAAAGTTGAGGAATTGGAGGAAGTGGAGGAAGTAGAGGAAGAAGTGGAAGAAGTGGAAGAAGTAGAAGAGTGGAAGAAGTGGACGAACTGGACGAAGTGGACGAAGTTGACAAGGTGGACGAGGTGGACGAGGTGGACGAACTGGACGAAGTGGACGAAGTAGACGAAGTGGACGAAGTGGACGAAGTGGTGGAAGTGGACGAAGTTGACGAAGTGGACGAAGTGGTGGAAGTGGACGAAGTGAAGGAAAGGAGCAAGTGGACGAATTGGACGAAGTTGACGAAGTGGACGAAATGGACCAAGTGGACGAAGTGGAGGAAGTGGACAAAGTGGTGGAAGTGGAGGAAGTGGACGAAGTGGAGGTAGTGGACGAAATTGATGAAGTGGACGAAGTAAAGGAAGTGGCGGAAGTGGAGCAAGTGGAGAAAGTGGAGCGAGAGGAGCGAGTGGTGGAATTTGACCATGTAGACGAAGTTCTGAAGTAGACGAATTGGACGAATTTCACGAAGTGGACGAAGTGGAGGAAGTGGAGCAAGTGGATGAAGTGGACGAAGTGACGAAATTGGACCAAGTGGAGGGAGTGGAGCAAGTGGAGGAACTGGAGCAAGTGGAGGAAGCGGACCCAGTGGACGAAGTTTTCGAAGTAGACGAACTGGACGAATTGGACGAAGTGCACGAACTGGACAAAGTGGAAGAAGAAGAAGAAGAAGAAGAAGAGGAAGAAGAAGAAGTTGAAGTAGAAGAAGTGCAGGAAGTGGAGGAAGTTGACTTAGTGGACGAAGTGGACGAAGTTGACGAAGTTGAAGAAGTTGACTAATTGGACGAAGTGGAGGAAGTAGAGGAAGTGGAGGAAGTTGACGACGTTGACGAAGTGGACCAAGTTGACGAAGTTGACGAAGTTGACAAAGTTGACAAAGTTGACGAAGTCGAGGAAGTTGACGAAGTGGAGGAAGTGGAGGAAGTGGACGAAGGGGACGAAGTTAACGAAGTGAACGAAGTGGACGAAGTGGACGAAGTTGGCGAAGTGGAGGAAGTGGAGGAAATGGAGGAAGTGAACGAAGATGACGAAGTGGAGGAAGTGGAGGAAGTGGGCGAAGTGGGTGAAGTGGACGAAGTTGAAGAAGTAGAGGAAGTGGACGAAGTGGAGGAAGTGGAGGGAGTAGAGAAAGTGGACGAAGTGGACGAAGTTGACGAAATGGACGAAGTCAATGACTTGAACGAATTGGACGAAGTGGTTGAAGTCGAAAAAGAAGAAGAAGAAGAAGAAGTAGAAGAAGTGGACGAAGTTGACGTAGTTGACGAAGTGGACGGTGTGGACGATGTTGATGAAGTGGACGAAGTCGAGGAAGGGGACGAAGTGGAGGAAGTGGCGGAAGTGGAGCAACTGGGGCAAGTGGAGCAAGTGGAGAAAGTGGAGCGAGTAGAGGAAGTGGACCGAGTGGAGGAAGTGGAGGCAGTGGACCATGTGGACGAAGTTGTCGAAGTAGACGAATTGGACGAATTGGACGAATTGGACGAAGTGGAAGATGAAGAAGAAGAAGAAGAAGAAGAAGAAGTTAACATAGAAGAAGTGGAGGAAGTGGAGGAAGTGAACGAAGTGGCGAAGTGGACAAAGATGACGAAGTTGAAGAGGTTGACGAAGTGGAGGAAGTGGACGAAGTTGACGAAGTGGAGGAAGTGGACGAAGTGCACGAAGTTGACGAAGTGGAGGAAGTGGAGGATGTGGAGGAATAAGTGGAGGAAGTGGAGGAAGTGGACGAAGTGGGGGAAGTGGGGGAAGTTGGCGAAGTGGAGGAAGTGGAGGAAGTTGACAAAGTTGACGAAGTGGAGGAAGTGGAGGAAGTGGGCGAAGTGGGCGAAGTGGACGAGGTTGATGAAGTTGACGAAGTTTACGAAGTGGAGCAAGTGGACGAAGTGGAGGAAGTGGAGGAAATGGAGGAACTGGAGGATGTGGACGAACTGGACGAACTGGACGAACTGGACGAAGTGGAGGAAGTGGGCGAAGCGGGCGAAGTGGACGAAGTGGACGAGGTGGATGAAGTGGACGAAGTGGAGGAAGTGGAGGAAGTGGCGAAGTGGACGAAGTTAAGGCAGCGGAGGAAGTGGAGGAAGTGCAAGTAGTGGGGGGAGTGGACGAATTGGACGAAGTTTACGAACTTGACGAAGTGGAGGAAGTGGAGGAAGTGGAGGTAGTGGACGAAGTCAACGAATTGAACGAATTGGACGAAGTGGTTGAAGTCGAAAAAGAAGAAGAAGAAGAAGTGGACGAAGTGGACGGAGTTGACGAAGGCGACGGAGTTGATGAAGTGGACAAAGTGGACGAAGTGGAAGAAGTAGAGGAAGTGAACGAAATGAAGGAAGTAGACGAAATGGACGAAGTGAATGGAGTGGACGGAGTGGATGCAGTGGACGAAGTCGACGAAGCGGACGAAGTGGAGGAAGTGGAGGAAGTGGACGGAGTGGAGGAAGTGGAGGGAGTAGAGAAAATGGACGAAGTGGAGGAAGTGGACGAAGTGGACGAAGTGGACGAAGTGGACGAAATGGACGAAGTTGACGAAGTTGACAAAGTTGAGGAAGTGGAGGAAGTGGACGAAGTGGACAAAGTCGACGAAGTTGAAGAAGTGGACGAAGTGGACGAAGTGGACGAAGTGAACGAAGTGAACGAAGTGGAGGAAGTGGAGGAAGTGAGGAAGGTTACGAAGTGGACGAAGTGGACGAAGTGGACGAAGTGGGCGAAGTGGGCGAAGTGGACGAAGCTGACGAAGCTAAGGAAGTGGAGGAAGTGGAGGAAGTGGACAAAGTTGACGAAGTGGAGGAAGTGGAGGAAGTGGGGGAAGTGGGGGAAGTGGGGGAAGTGGAGGTAGTGGAGGAAGAGGAGGAAGTGGAGGAAGTTGGCGAAGTAGAGGAAGTGGAGGAAGTTAACAAACTTGACGAAGTGGAGGAAGTGGAGGAAGTGGGTGAAGTGGGCGAAGTGGACGAGGTTTACGAAGTTGACGAAGTTTACGAAGTGGAGGAAGTGGAGGAAGTGGGCGAAGTGGGCGAAGTGGGCGAAGTGGACGAAGGTGACGAATTTGACGCAGTGGACGAAGTGGAAGAAGTGGAAGAAGTGGAAGAAGTGCAGGAAGTGGCAAAGTGGAAAAAGTTGACGAAGTTGACGAAGTGGAGGAAGCGGAGGAAGCGATGGAAGGGGAGGAAGCAGAGGAAGTGGAGGAAGTGGACAAAGTGGACGAATTGGACGAACTAGACGAACTGGACGAAGTGGACGAAGTGGAGGAAGTGGGCGAAGTGGGCGAAGTTGACGAAGTGGACGAGGTGGACGAAGTGGAGAAAGTGGAGGAAGTGGAGGAAGTTGCGAAGTGGACGAAGTTAAGCAAGCGGAGGAAGTGGAGGAAGTGGAAGTAGTGGGGGTAGTGGACGAATTGGACGAAGTGGAGGAAGTGGAGGAAGTGGACGGAGTGGAGGAAGTGGAGGAAGTGGAGGGAGTAGAGAAAATGGACGAAGTGGAGGAAGTGGACGAAGTTGACGAAGTGGACGAAGTCAATGAATTGAACGAATTGGATGAAGTGGTTGAAGTGGAAGAAGAAGAAGAAGAAGAAGAAGAAGTAGAAGAAGTGGACGATGTGGACGGAGTGGACAAAGTTGACGAAGTCGACGAAGTGTACGTAGTAGACGAAGTGGATGAAGTGGAGGAAGTGGATGAAGTGGACGAAGTGGAGGAAGTGGCGGAAGTGGAGGAAGTGGAGAAAGTGGAGCGAGAGGAGCGAGTGGTGCGAGTGGAAGAAGTGGAGGAAGTGGACCAAGTGGACGAAGGTGTCGAAGTAGACGAATTGGACGAATTGGACGAAGTGGAAGAAGAAGAAGAAGTTGAAGTAGTAGTAGAAGAAGTGGAGGAAGTGGAGGAAGTTGACGAAGTGGACAAAGCTGACGAAGTTGAAGAAGTGGACGAAGTGGACGAAGTGGACGAAGTGTACGAAGTGGACGAAGTGGAGGAAGGGGACGAAATGGACGAAGTTGACAAACTTGAGGAAGTGGAGGAAGTGGAGGAAGTTGACAAAGTGGAAAAAGTTGAAGTTCTAGTAGAACAAGTGGAGGAAGTGGAGGAAGTTGACGAAGTGGACAAAGTTGACGAAGTTGAAGAAGTGGACGAAGTGGAGGAAGGAGGAAGAGGAGGAGGGGGAAGTGGGGGAAGTGGGGGAAGTGGAGGCAGTGGAGGAAGAGGAGGAAGTGGAGGAAGTTGGCGAAGTAGAGGAAGTGGAGGAAGTTGGCGAAGTAGAGGAAGTGGAGGAACTTGACAAAGTTGGCAAAGTGGAGGAAGTGGAGGAAGTGGGTGAAGTGGGCGAAGTGGACGAGGTTGACGAAGTTGACGAAGTTTACGAAGTGGAGGAAGTGGACGAAATGGAGGAAGTGGACGAAGTGGAGGAAGTGGAGGAAATGGAGGAAGTGGAGGAAGTGGAGGAAGTGGGCAAAGTGGGCGAAGAGGACGAAGGTGACGAAGTTGACGCAGTGGACGAAGTGGAAGAAGTGGAGGAAGTGGAGGAAGTGGCAAAGTGGACAAAGTTATCAAAGTTGACGAAGTGGAGGAAGCGGAGGAAGAGAAGGAAGGGGAGGAAGCGGAGGAAGCAGAGGAAGTGGAGGAAGTGGAGGAAGTGGACGAATTGGACGAACTGACGAACTGGACGAAGTGGATTAAATGGACGAAGTGGAGCAAGTGGGCGAAGTGGGCGAAGTGGACAAAGTGGACAAGGTGGAGGAAGTGGAGAAAGTGGAGGAAGTGGAGGAAGTGGAGGAAGTGGCGAAGTGGACGAAGTTAAGCAAGCGGAGGAAGCGGACGAAGTGGAAGTAGTGGGGGAAGTGGACGAATTTGACGAAGTTTACGAACTTGATGAAGTGGAGGAAGTGGAGGTAGTAGAAGAAGTCATTGAATTGAACGAATTGGACGAAGTGGTTGAAGTCGAAAAAGAAGAAGAAGAAGAAGAAGAAGTAGAAGAAGTGGACAAAGTGGACGCAGTTGACGAAGTGGAGGAAGTCGACAAAGTTGATGAAGTGGACAAAGTAGACGAAGTGGAGGAAGTGGAGGAAGTGAAGGAAGTGGAGGAAGTGGACGAAGTCGATGGAGTGGACGGAGTGGATGTAGTGGAAGAAGTGGACGAGGTGGACGAAGTCGACGAAGCGGACGAAGTGGAGGAAGTGGAGGAAGTGGACAGAGTGGACGAAGTGGAGGAAGTAGACGAAGTCAATGAATTGAACGAATTGGACGAAGTGGTTGAAGTGGAAGAAGAAGAAAAAGAAGAAGAAGAAGTAGAAGAAGTGGACGATGTGGACAGAGTGGATGAAGTTGACGAAGTCGACGAAGTGTACGAAGTGCAGGAAGTGGATGAAGTGGAGGAAGTGGATGAAGTGGACAAAGGGGACGAAGTGGTGGAAGTGGAGGAAGTGGAGAAAGTGGAACGAGAGGAGCGAGTGGAGGGAGTGGAAGAACTGGAGGAAGTGGACCAAGTGGACGAAGTTGTCGAAGTAGACGAATTGGACGAAGAGGAAGAGGAAGAAGAAGAAGAAGAAGAAGAAGAAGAAGAAGAAGAAGAAGAAGAAGAAGTTGAAGTTGAAGTAGAAGAAGTGGAGGAACTGGACGAAGTGGAGAAAGTGGAGAAAGTCGACGAAGTTGACGAAGTAGAGGAAGTGGAGGAAGTTGACGAAGTGGAGGAAGTTGACGAAGTTGACGAAGTGGAGGAAGTGGACAAAGTTGACGAAGTTGAAGAAGTGGACGAAGTGGACGAAGTGAACGAAGTGGAGGAAGTGGACGAAGTGGAGGAAGTGGAAGAAGTGGAAGAAGTGGAGGAAGGTTACGAAGTGGACAAAGTGGACAAAGTGGACGAACTGGAGGAAGTGGGCGAAGTGGACGAAGTGGCGAAGTGGACGAAGTGGACGAAGTGGAGGAAGCGGACAAAGTTAACGAAGTGGAGGAAGTGGGGGAGGTGGAGGAAGTGGAGGTAGTGGAGGAAGAGCAGGAAGTGGAGGAAGTTGGCGAAGTGGAGGAAGTTGACAAAGTTGACGAAGTGGAGGAAGTGGTGGAAGTGTGCGAAGTGGGGGAAGTGGACGAGGTTGACGAAGTTGACGAAGTTTACAAAGTGGAGGAAGTGGACGAAGTGGAGGAAGTGGAGGAAATGGAGGAAGTGGAGGAAGTGAGCGAAGTGGGCGAAGTGGACGAAGGTGACGAAGTTGACGCAGTGAACGAAGTTGAAGAAGTGGAAGAAGTGGAGGAAGTGGCAAAGTGGACAAAGTTGACGAAGTTGACGCAGTGGAGGAAGCGGAGGAAGCGGAGGAAGTGAAGGAAGGGGAGGAAGCGGAGAAATCAGAGGAAGTGGAGGAAGTGGAGGAAGTGGACGAATTGGACGAACTGGACGAAGTGGATGAAGTGGACGAAGTGGAGGAAGTAAGCGAAGTGGGCGAAGTTGACGAAGTGGACGAAGTGGAGAAAGTGGAGGAAGTGGACGAAGTTAAGCAAGCGGAGGAAGCGGAGGAAGTGGAAGTAGTGGGGGAAGTGGACGAATTCGACGAAGTGGAGGAAGTGGAGGAAGTGGAGGAAGTGGAGGAAGTGGACGGAGTGGACGAAGTGGAGGAGGTGGAGGAAGTGGAGGGAGTAGAGAAAGTGGACGAAGTGGAGGAAGTGGACGAAGTTGACGAAGTGGACGAAGTCAATGAATTGAACGAATTGGATGAAGTGGTTGAAGTGGAAGAAGAAGAAGAAGAAGAAGAAGAAGTAGAAGAAGTGGACGATGTGGACGGAGTGGACAAAGTTGACGAAGTCGACGAAGTGTACGTAGTAGACGAAGTGGATGAAGTGGAGGAAGTGGACGAAGTGGACGAAATGGAGGAAGTGGCGGAAGTGGAGGAAGTGGAGAAAGTGGAGCGAGAGGAGCGAGTGGTGCGAGTGGAAGAAGTGGAGGAAGTGAACCAAGTGGACGAAGTTGTCGAAGTAGACGAATTGGACGAAGTGGACGAAGTGGAAGATGAAGAAGAAGAAGAAGAAGAAGAAGAAGAAGAAGAAGTTGAATTTGTAGTAGAAGAAGTGGAGGAAGGGGAGGAAGTTGACGAAGTGGACAAAGTTGACGAAGTTGAAGAAGTGGACGAAGTGGACGAAGTGGACGAAGTGGACGAAGTGGACGAAGTGGACGAAGTGGACGAAGTGTACGAAGTGTACGAAGTGGAGGAAGTGGACGAAATGGACGAAGTGGACGAAGTGGACGAAGTGGACGAAGTGGACGAAGTGGACGAAGTGGACGAAGTGGACGAAGTGGGCGAAGTGGGCGAAGTGGACGAAGTGGACGAAGTGGACGAAGTGGCGAAGTGGAGGAAGCTGACGAAGTGGAGGAAGTGGAGGAAGTGGACAAAGTTGTCGAAATGGAGGAAGTGGGGGAAGTGGGGGAAGTGGAGGTAGTGGAGGAAGAGGAGGAAGTGGAGGAAGTTGGCGAAGTAGAGGAAGTGGAGGAAGTTAACAAAGTTGACAAAGTGGAGGAAGTGGAGGAAGTGGGTGAAGTGGACGAGGTTGACGAAGTTTACGAAGTGGAGGAAGTGGACGAAGTGGAGGAGTTGGACGAAGTGGAGGAAGTGGAGGAAATGGAGGAAGTGGAGGAAGTGGGCGAACTGGGCGAAGTGGACGAAGGTGACGAAGTTGAGGCAATGGACGAAGTGGAAGAAGTGGAAGAAGTCGAGGAAGTGGCAAAGTGGACAAAGTTGACGAAGTTGACAAAGTTGACGAAGTGGAGGAAGCGGAGGAAGCGAAGGAAGGGGAGGAAGCAGAGGAAGTGGAGGAAGTCGACGAAGTGGACGAATTGGACGAACTGGACGAAGTGGATGAAGTGAACGAAGTGGAGGAAGTGAGCGAAGTGGGCGAAGTGGGCGAAGTGGACAAGGTGGACTTAGTGGAGAAAGTGGAGGAAGTGGAGGAAGTGGAGGAAGTGGCGAAGTGGACGAAGTTAAGCAAGCGGAGGAAGCGGAGGAAGTGGAAGTAGTGGGGGAAGTGGACGAATTTGACGAAGTTTACGAACTTGATGAAGTGGAGGAAGTGGAGGTAGTGGAAGAAGTCATTGAATTGAACGAATTGGACGAAGTGGTTGAAGTCGAAAAAGAAGAAGAAGAAGAAGAAGAAGAAGTAGAAGAAGTGGACAAAGTGGACGGAGTTGACGAAGTGGAGGAAGTCGACGAAGTTGATGAAGTGGACAAAGTGGAGGAAGTGGAGGAAGTGGAGGAAATGGAGGAAGTGGAGGAAGTGAAGGAAGTGAAGGAAGTGGACGAAGTCGACGAAGTGGATGGAGTGGACGGAGTGGATGCAGTGGACGAAGTGGACGAGGTGCACGAAGTCGACAAAGCGGACGAAGTGAAGGAAGTGGACGAAGTGGACAAAATCGACGGAGTGGATGAAGTGGAGGAAGTGGAGGTAGTTGACGAAGTGGACGAAGTCAATGAATTGAACGAATTGGACGAAGTGGTTGAAGTGGAAGAAGAAGAAGAAGAAGAAGGAGAAGTAGAAGAAGTGGACGGAGTGGACGAAGTTCACGAAGTCGAGGAAGTGTACGAAGTGCAAGAAGTGGATGAAGTGGAGGAAGTGGATGAAGTGGACGAAGTGGTGGAAGTGGAAGAAGTGGAGGAAGTGGACCAAGTGGACGAAGTTGTCGAAGTAGACGAATTGGACGAAGAGGAAGATGAAGAAGAAGAAGAAGAAGAAGAAGAAGAAGAACAAGTTGAAGTTGAAGTAGAAGAAGTGGAGGAAGTGGAGGAAGTGGACGAAAGTGGAGAAAGTGGAGAAAGTCGACGAAGTGGACGAAGTGGAGGAAGTGGACGAAGTTGACGAAGTGGAGAAAGTGGAGGAAGTGGACGAACTGGACAAAGTTGACGAAGTTGAAGAAGTGGACGAAGTGGACGAAGTGGACGAAGTGGACGAAGTGAACGAAGTGGAGGAAGTGGAGGAAGCGGAGGAAGTGGAAGAAGTGGAGGAAGTGGAGGAAGTGGAGGAAGTGGACGAACTAGAGGAAGTGGGCGAAGTGGACGAAGTGGCGAAGTGAACGAAGTTGACGAAGTTGACGAAGTGGAGGAAGTGGACAAAGTTGACGAAGTGGAGGAAGTGGGGAAGTGGAGGAAGTGGAGGTAGTGGAGGAAGAGGAGGAAGTGGAGGAAGTGGTAGAAGTGGGCGAAGTGGGGGAAGTGGACAAGGTTGACGAAGTTGACGAAGTTGACGAAGTTTACGAAGTTTACGAAGTGGACGAAGTGGAGGAAGTGGAGGAAATGGAGGAAGTGGAGTAAGTGGGCGAAGTGGGCGAAGCTGACGAAGTTGACGAAGTTGACGAAGTGGAAGAAGTGGAAGAAGTGGAGGAAGTGGCTAAAAGTGGACAAAGTTGACAAAGTTGACGAAGCGGAGGAAGGGGAGGAAGCGGAGGATGCAGAGGAAGTTGAGGAAGTGGACGAAGTGGACGAATTGAATGAATTGGACGAACTGGACGAACTGGACGAAGTGGACGAAGTGGACGAAGTGGAGGAAGTGGGCGAAGTGGACGAAGTGGACTGATGAGTCAATATTTTATTCACTTCACTTAGTTTAGTGTGCTAGAATTAATCAGGGAATTGTGCTTAAATGTCCACTATTTTCCCATTTTTCCTAATTGTGCTCAATTTGATCAGAAATTCTTATTTTAATTAATTTGAGTTGTTTGAGACTAATTATTTGCATTATTGATTGTAGGGAAATTTTTGGACAATATTTTGGGATTTAGAGAAATGCCACATCCATTTTATTTTAAGCTAAAAAGAGAGAGGAGGTGTGAATTTCAATTTCGGGGGTGCACACAACAGCTTATTCGTTCAGCATTGGGCTTGAAGTTGCGGCAGTCCAGCACCCACATTAAGACGCATCCGGAAGCAGCTAGAGGGTGTGACGGGCAGCTTTCTTAGGTGGTGCGTGAAAAAAAAAAAAAAAGAAAGAGCACACGTCCACGCTCATTTTCTCGGCCCAACCCTTGTGCATTCCAGCAACCAGCTAGGAGAGGGGGTGCCCACGGAGATAGACTTCCAAGGCGCAGCACACATCTTTCATTTTCCAGCAGCTCACGGTCTTGAGCTTGAGGGGGTGCACAAAGAAAGCACACTGCAGCCACATCCTTGAAGGAAGAAGCGTTCAGCACACCTGGCCCACGCTTGGCTGCACACATCCAGCAGCTTGGAGATTAAAGCACGTGAGCAGCAGCACCTTGTGAAGAGAAGCCACGGCCCACCACACGCACACTTCACACGGTGTCCAGCAAGCAACAGGCGGTGCACACAGTAACTCGGGAGTCCATCCAGAAAAAGAGAAACACACCTAGCAGAGGACGTGCATGGAGGGAGGGGTGTCTCGGCCTAGGGCAACTGCCTCCCACATAAAAGAAAAGCACATTTCATTTTGAAGGAGAGGTGGGACGTGCGTGGGAGCCGCCACTTGCAGGGGGATGTTTTTCTCTCGGGTTTTTTTTGTTTTAGGCTTTGGTTTTAAAACTTTTTCTTGGAGCTTATACGTTGTTTTGAATGGAGAGAATGGGGAGGCACGTTTGTTTTGTCGATGAATGAAGAGATGATCTTTACTCTGCTTTGCTGATTTACTCATTGATGCTTCCATTTGATTACAACACTTTTTATTGAATGTTCTTTTCTTCTTTTGATTCCAATACGTGGATGGCATTGTTGATCTGAGACTGAACCCAATTTGGTCCTTGAGAGACGACCTAGGAGTCACTTCCTAGTACTGTACTGCATTATTCTATGCACAACTTTTGTTGGGAGGTGCGACCCTCGCATCAAAATGGCGCCGTTGCCGGGGACCAATGGTTCGGTCTTAGGTTTTTGTTGTGTTTGTGTGTGTTGTGTTTTGTCTTGTGTTGTGATGTGATGTGATGTGATGTGATGTTCTGTTTTGTGTGTGCATGTTGCATGTATAAATGTGTTGTGTTTTATTTGTTTCATGATTTTTAGTATTCTTCTTTTTCCATGTCTACCTATTTTGATTTCGTGAATACTGCTTGTTTTGCTAGTGCCTCTGATTATGATTCTCCTTCTGCATGTTACTCTGATTGTAATTCATATTCTGCTGATTTCTATGTTGAGAACAATATGACTCATCCTCTAATTTCTGAGAGTGCTCTTTGTGAGCCGGTTTCACTTAAGGAGGATGATCTTCATTGCGATCTCACCTCTGGACTGATACATTTGCTGCCTAAGTTTCATGGTTTTGCAGGAGAATGCCCACACAGACATTTGGAGGAGCTCCACATCATGTGCTCTTCAATGAAGCCTCCAGATGTCCCTCTTGATTACATTTTCTTGAGCGCATTTCCGCATTCATTACAAGGAGCAGCTAAGGATTGGAAAGACTCTCTTCCTTTGAGATCCGTTACCGATTGGGGATATCTTGAGCATCAGTTTCTGAGCAAATTTTCCCTTGTGCAATATGTTTACAGCAACGGTCTTGGATGGAATGACCATACCTTGGAATGGTATAATGCTCCACAGCATCATTATCAAGAACCACCATTCCAGAGTACTTGTATGCCTCCACCAGTCCAGCAATACCAAAGTCAGCAATATGATGCTCCTGCCCAAATAGCTCCTCAGCCTTCTACTTCTGAGCCTACATTGCAGGAGTTGTTGGAGCAGATGACCATGCAGAACCTTCAGTTTCAGCAAGAGAACATGCAGTTCCAGCAAGAAATAGGAGCTGCCATTCAGAGTATGACTGATCAGATAGGGCAGATGACCACTCAACTCACTGAGGAACAGTCTCAAGATTCAGAGTTACCATTTCAGACTGTTCAGATTCCAGATGATGATGATAGTGGCATCAACATAGAAGATGGGGAGAAGAGTCATGAGCTTACTACTATGCCATCTACTTTCCCATCATCCTATGTCCCTACCCTTGCACCTGAGGAGACTGACGATTATTTTGAGGAGCAGGCAGAAATAAGCAGTAATCTTGAACCAGGTAGACCACCTTCATCTTCCCACACTCTACCAATCTTCAAGGAAGAGGAGGTAAGCATACCTCAGTATGATTATGTCTGTGATGATTATGTTCTTGATTATGTTGTTCATGATTATGCTGTTGAGAGGTACGTTGATGATCATATTGTTGCTGAGCATGTTTTTAATTCTCCCTCTGTGCATGATGAGAACCACTTTTTGATATCACATCCGAATGTTTATTCTCAATGCACTGAACATGAATTTGAGTCTGTTATTGATATTGCTTGTGATTTTGAAATTGATTCATGTTCTGAGGATGTATCTGAGGTTCAATATGATAATTTGGGTGTTATACCCCTGCATGTTATTTCTTTGGAACCACATTGCACTAACCCTATTGCAGGAGGTACAAATGAATTTGACCAACATGCACCCATGCTGGAAGATAAAGGTGCTAACATTGACAAAAGCTTCAAGATCAATAGGCACCAGCTGAACCTACTCATCAACAATCTTTGCTTCTTAGATCCAGCTGTGGATGATATCTCCCTGCTAGATCAAATCTGGAGGATGAAGCAATTCTTCCTCAAAACTTCCTTGCTGGATCCTGTGGTGGAAGACATCTCCCTGAAAGTCCAAAATTGGCAACTACCACCCTGACCAGGGGAGTTTTCTTTCTCTCTTCTCCCCCTTTCCCTACTTTTATTGCACTTGTCCATGATCTTTTCACTGTTATGATTTCTGATCTTATGCTTATGACACATTGAGGACACTGTGTAGTTTAAGTGTGGTCTATTGGGGGAGATTTTTATTTTTCTTTGGATTTTTATTTTTCTTTGTTAGTTTTTGTTTTCTTGGTTAAATATTTTTTCTTTTCTAGGTTATTTTTGTCGTGTCTTGTGTACAGTTTTACATGTTTCTCTTGATTTCTGGACTTTGTTTAGGTTGTAGATGTGTCTTTCACTTCATTGATACTCTGATTTGTTTGAAATCCTTGCTTTTCTCTGCTTGGAAGATGATTATGATGTTTGAGAGGTTGATTTGATTATGACAATTACCCTGTGTGAGAATTTGAGCCACTTGATATTCTTTCTTGTGTGTGATATGTCTCTTGATTGCTTGCACATATGTCTTGGCTTGACTTTTTTTGATGATTCTTGATTGATACGCATGTTTGAAAGTGATAAAGGCATTTTGTTGTTGAGCCTCTAGAGCCAGATGAGCCTACCCTGCTTTGATCCATTGATAACCCTTTTGAGCCTATGCTTTTCCCCATTTCTTTGTTTTGAAGCTCATACACTAGCCCTAAGTGAAAAACCATTATTACCTTAGCCTTAGGGAATTTTGGAGCTTTGGAATTATTTTAGGAATAAGTGTGGTCTCCTGGGAGTTTCATATGAGTTGGCTAATTGGTTCCTCTTATTGTTTTGTTTTTGTAAATCTTGTCTTTTACAGTTTTATTTTGAAAAGAGAGAAAAGAAAAGAGACAGGATGGAAAAATATATATATATATATATATATATATATAAAAATGAAAAAAAAAATTTTGTTTGTGAATATTGGAGGCAAGAAGAGAATGGAATTAGAGGTTGTGAGTGTGTTTGAATGTGTTTACACTTGTTCCCCATTGCTCCTCTATTTCTTTTGGTTTGTAGCTTCTCATCTATATGTTATCCTTCCTTGTCCTTGGCCCCATTACAACCAGGAAAAGACCTTTTGATTTGAACATGCATATATTTTGAGTGTTGATATTAGAGGCTTGCCAAGTCTGTTGTTGTTTGCTTTCTTGAGTACATTGAGTTGAAACTGTTTATCCCAGACACTTGAGAGAAACACTGATAGTGCATCTGTGAGGTTTTGTTGCTTCTGATTCACCTCTTGAACTGATTGATCATTTTGCCATGTTTTGAATTGCTTGGATGATTTCATGAGTATATGCTTTCTTTGATTTTGTGTTGGATATTGTCTACTTCCTTTCTTGGTCCAGATTCCTTGAGAACTGTGTAATTCTGTTTATGTCATTGTTAGTCTTTGTTTTGTGTTTGCTGAGTTGTGTCATTTCCCTGGATGTCCTCTGAACTATTCCTTGATTTGCGTCTTGATTTTGCCCAAGAGTGCAAAAGACTAAGTGTGGTCTATTTTGATGAGTCAATATTTTATTCACTTCACTTAGTTTAGTGTGCTAGAATTAATCAGGGAATTGTGCTTAAATGTCCACTATTTTCCCATTTTTCCTAATTGTGCTCAATTTGATCAGAAATTCTTATTTTAATTAATTTGAGTTGTTTGAGACTAATTATTTGCATTATTGATTGTAGGGAAATTTTTGGACAATATTTTGGGATTTAGAGAAATGCCACATCCATTCTATTTTAAGCTAAAAAGAGAGAGGAGGTGTGAATTTCAATTTCGGGGGTGCACACAACATCTTATTCGTTCAGCATTGGGCTTGAAGTTGCGGCAGTCCAGCACCCACATTAAGACGCATCCGGAAGCAGCTAGAGGGTGTGACGGGCAGCTTTCTTAGGTGGTGCGTGAAAAAAAAAAAAAGAAAGAGCACACGTCCACGCTCAATTTCTCGGCCCAACCCTTGTGCATTCCAGCAACCAGCTAGGAGAGGGGGTGCACACAGAGATAGACTTCCAAGGCGCAACACACATCTTTCATTTTCCAGCAGCTCACGGTCTTGAGCTTGAGGGGGTGCACAAAGAAAGCACACTGCAGCCACATCCTTGAAGGAAGAAGCGTTCAGCACACCTGGCCCACGCTTGGCTGCACACATCCAGCAGCTTGGAGATTAAAGCACGTGAGCAGCAGCACCTTGTGAAGAGAAGCCACGGCCCACCACACGCACACTTCACACGGTGTCCAGCAAGCAACAGGCGGTGCACACAGTAACTCGGGAGTCCATCCAGAAAAAGAGAAACACACCTAGCAGAGGGCGTGCTTGGAGGGAGGGGTGTCTCGGCCTAGGGCAACTGCCTCCCACATAAAAGAAAAGCACATTTCATTTTGAAGGAGAGGTGGGACATGCGTGGGAGCCGCCACTTGCAGGGGGATGTTTTTCTCTCGGGTTTTTTTTGTTTTAGGCTTTGGTTTTAAAACTTTTTCTTGGAGCTTATACGTTGTTTTGAATGGAGAGAATGGGGAGGCACGTTTTTTTTGTCGATGAATGAAGAGATGATCTTTACTCTGCTTTGCTGATTTACTCATTGATGCTTCCATTTGATTACAACACTTTTTATTGAATGTTCTTTTCTTCTTTTGATTCCAATACGTGGATGGCATTGTTGATCTGAGACTGAACCCAATTTGGTCCTTGAGAGACGACCTAGGAGTCACTTCCTAGTACTGTACTGCATTATTCTATGCACAACTTTTGTTGGGAGGTGCGACCCTCGCATCATGGACGAAGTGGAAGAAGTGGAGGAAGTGGAGGAAGTGGAGGAAGTGGAGGAAGTGGCGAAGTGGATGAAGTTAAGGAAGCGGAGGAAGCGGAGGAAGCGAAGGAAGCGGAGGAAGCGGAGGAAGTGGAAGCAGTGGGGAAAGTGGACGAATTGAACGAAGTTTACGAACTTGACGAAGTGGAGGAAGTGGAGGTAGTGGACGAAGTCAGTGAATTGAACGAATTGCATGAAGTGGTTGAAGTAAAAAAAGAAGAAGAAGAAGATGAAGTAGAAGAAGTGGACGAAGTGGACGGAGTGGACGAAGTTGACGAAGTCGACGAAGTTGATGAAGTGGACAAATTGGACGAATTGGAGGAACTGGAAGAAGTGAAGGAAGTGAAGGAAGTGGACGAAGTGGAGGAAGTGGAGGGACTAGAGAAAATGGACGAAGTGGAGGAAGTGGACGAAGTCAATGAATTGAACGAATTGGACGAAATGGTTGAAGTGGAAGAAGAAGAATAAGTAGAAGAAGTCGACGATGTGGACGGAGTGGACGAAGTTGACGAAGTCGACGAAGTGTACGAAGTCGACGAAGTGGACGAAGTGGACGTAGTTGACAAAGTTCACGAAGTGGAGGAAGTGGAGGAAGTTGACGAAGTGGACAAAGTCGACGAAGTGGAGGAAGTGGACGAAGTGGACAAAGTTGACGAAGTTGAAGAAGTGGACGAAGTGGACGAAGTGGAGGAAGTGGAGGAAGTGGAAGAAGTGGAGGAAGGTTACGAAGTGGAGGAAGTGGAGGAAGTGGAGGAAGTGGGCGATGTGGCGAAGTGGACGAAGCGGAGGAAGCGGCCGTAGTGGCGGAAGTGGACGAAGTGGGCGGAGTTGACGTAGTGGACGAAGTGGAGGAAGTTTACGAAATGGAGGAAGAAGTGGATGAAGTGGAGGAAGTGGAGGAAGAGGAGGAAGTGGAGGAAGTGGAGGAAGTTGACGAAGTGGAGGAAGTGGAGGAAGTTGACGAAGTGGACGAAATGGACGAAGTTGAGGAGGTGGAGGAAGTTGACGAAGTGGAGGAAGTTGACGAAGTTGACGAGGTGGACGAAGTGGACGAAGTTGAGGAGGTGGAGGAAGTGGAGGAAGTGGAGGAAGTGGAGGAAGTTGACGAAGTGGAGGAAGTGGAGGAAGTTGACGAAGTGGACAAAATGGACGAAGTTGAGGAGGTGGAGGAAGTGGAGGAAGTGGACGAACTTGACGAAATGAACGATGTGAAGGAAGTGGAGGAAGCGGAAGAAGGGGAGGAAGTGGGTGAAATGGGCGAAGTGGACGAAGTGGAGGAAGTGCAGGAAGTGCAGGAAGTGGAGGTAGTGGAGGAAGTGGACGAAGTTGACGAAGTAGACGAAGTTGACGAGGTAGAAGAAGTGGACGAAGTGGAAGAAGTTGACGAAGTGGACGAAGTGGAGGAAGTGGGCGAAGTGGGCGAAGTGGAGGAAGTGGTTGAAGTGGACCAAGTGGAGGAAGTGGAGGAAGTGCATGTAGAGGGGGAAGTGGACGATGTTGGTGAAGTTGACGAAGTCTACGAAGCTGATGAAGTTGACAAAGGTGACGAAGTGGACGAAGTGGACGAAGCGGACGAACTGGATGAACTGGACAAAGTGGACGAACTGGACGAAGTGGACGAAGGGGACGAACGGGACGGAGAGGACGAAGTTTACGAAATGGAGGAAATGGAGGAAGTGGAGGAAGTGGACGAAGCGGAGGAAGTGGAGGAAGTAGACGAAGGGGATGAAGTTGACGAAGTGGAGGAAGTGGAGGTAGTGGACGAAGTTGACGATGTGGCGAAGTCGACGAAGTGGACGAAGTTGAAGAAGTGCAGGAAGTGGACGACGTTGAAAATGTTGACGAACTGGAGGAAGTTGACGAGGTGGACGAAGGTGAGGAAGTGGACGAAGTGGATGATGTGGACGAAGGGGACAAAGTGGACAAAGTTGACGGAGTGGAAGTGGAGGAAGAAGTGGAGGAAGTGGAGGAAGTGGAGGAAGTGGACGAAGTGGAGGAAGTGGACGAAGGGGACGAAGTTGACGAATTAGAGGAAGAGGAGGAAGTCGAGGAAGTGGACGAAGTGGAGGTAGTGGAGGAAGTGGAGGAAGTAAACGAAGTGGACGAAGTTGACGAAGTGGACGAAGTTGACGAAGTGGAGGAAGTTGACGAAGTGGAGGAAGTGGAGGAAGTTGACGAAATGGAGGAAGAAGTGGATGAAGTGGAGGAAGTGGAGGAAGTTGACGAAATGGAGGAAGAAGTGGATGAAGTGGAGGAAGTGGAGGAAGTGGAGGAAGTGGAGGAAGACGACGAAGTGGCGAAGTGGCGAAGTGCCGAAGTGGACGCAGTTGACGAAATGAACGATGTGAAGTAATTGGAGGAAGCGGAGGAAGGGGAGGAAGTGGATGAAGTGGATGAACTTGACGAAGTTGACGAAGTGGAGGAAGTGGAGGAAGTGGGTGAAATGGGCGAAGTGGACGAAGTTGACGAAGTGGGGGAAGTGGAGGAAGTGGATGAAGTGGAGGAAGTGGAGGAAGTGGAGGTAGTGGAGGAAGTCGACGAAGTTGACGAAGGTGACGAAGTAGACGAAGTTGATGAAGTCGACGAAGTGGACGACATGGACGAAGTGGAGGAACTGGACGAAGTTGGTGAAGTTGACGAAGTGGAAGAAGTGAACGAAGTTGAGGAAGTTGACGAAGTGGAGGAAGTGGACGAAGTGGACGAAGTGGACGAAGTTGCGAAGTGCCAAAGTAGACGAAGTTGACGAAATGAACGATGTGAAGGAAGTGGAGGAAGCGGAGGAAGCGGAGGAAGTGGATGAACTTGACGAAGTTGACGAAGTAGAGGAAGTGGAGGAAGTGGAGGAAGTGGAGGAAGTGGAGGAAGTGGAGGAAGTGGAGGAAGTCGACGAAGTTGACGAAGGTGACAAAGTAGACGAAGTTGATGAAGTTGACGAAGTCGACGAAGTCGACGAATTGGACGAAGTGGGCGAAGTGGTGGAAGTGGACGAAGTTGACGAAGTGGAGGAAGTGGGGGAAGTGGGGGAAATGGAGGAAGTGGACGTAAACGGGGAAGTGGACGAAGTTGGTGAAGTTGACGAAGTCTACGAAGTTGACGAAGTTGACGAAGTGGACGAAGTTGACGAAGTGGACGAAGTAGAGGAAGTGGAGGAAGTGGAGGAAGTGGAGGTAGTGGAGGAAGTCGACGAAGTTGACGAAGGTGATGAAGTAGACGAAGTTGATGAAGTCGACGAAGTGGGCGGAAGTGGGCGGAGCTGACGAAGTGGAGGAAGAGGAGGAAGTGCAGGAAGTTGACGAAATGGAGGAAGAAGTGGATGAAGTGGAGGAAGTGGAGGAAGTGGAGGAAGTTGACGAAGTGGAGGAAGTGGAGGAAGTTGACGAAGTGGACGAAGTGGAGGAGGTGGAGGAAGTGGAGGAAGTGGACGAACTTGACGAAAAGAACGATGTGAAGGAAGTGAAGGAAGCGGAGGAAGGGGAGGAAGTGGAGGACGTGGGTGAAATGGGCGAAGTTGACGAAGTGGACGAAGTTGACGAAGTAGACGAGGTGGACGAGGTAGAAAAAGTGGAGGAAGTGGAAGAAGTTGACGAAGTGGACGAAGTGGAGGAAGTGGATGAAGTTGACGAAGTGGAGGAAGTGGAGGAAGTTGACGAAATGGAGGAAGAAGTGCATGAAGTGAAGGAAGTGGAGGAAGAGGACGAAGTGGCGAAGTGGCGAAGTGCCGAAGTGGACGAAGTTGACGAAATGAACGATGTGAAGGAAGTGGAGGAAGTGGAGGAAGTGGAGGAAGAGGATGAAGAGGATGAACTTGACGAAGATGACGAAGTG